>NW_026863620.1:0-31884 GCF_026571515.1 Ruditapes philippinarum
GGCTTCAAGAAGGTGGTTATTTGAGTATAAAAGTAAATCTGTGTATATTTTATCTGGCCCAGGTGCTTTATTTTTTTTAAATGCTGGATAGCTGCTTCTACTTCTTGAATTGTAATAGATCTATTCAGGAAACTTTGGCTTTTCATCTTCTTCTGTAACATGATGTTTACTTTGTTTGATGTTAAACAATTCTTCTTCAATATGTTTCTTGAAATCTTCATCAAAGGTACATTTTTGTAGATGTTTATCACTGAAAAAAGGTCTCTTCTAGCAGTTTTGCCTTTTTTTTCTGTCAAAATCACCTCACCATTACTGTTAACAAGGGGGAGTATAGTATCTACATCTTCTACTTGATAGGATGTTAAACTCTTAAAGTACCTCCATTTCTCTTTTGGAGTATTACACAGATTTATGTTTTCACACAACATATCAGCCATTCATCTTTAGCTTTTTCAATTTCCTCTTCATACTTTTGCTTCACATTCTTTCAACTTTATTAAATTTCTAGGAGTTTGTTTTTGCTTGAAAAACTTTTTTTAAATTTGTTTAGCTCTTTTTTTATAGTTTTGACTTTCTTCGTTGATCCAGGGTTGGTGTACTCTCCTGTTTGCTATATTTGGCAATTTTTTTTTGGGTACAGCTTCAGCCATACAATTATGAAAAATTTCTAGAAAACAGGAGTTATATCTCTTCAGTATTTAAATTTTATTTTTAAGTTGTAAAAATATTCAGAAAATTGCCTCCACTGGCACGGAAGTTGCCGGTTGTTTCTAAATACGGGCTAATATATCCGTACGAATGATTTTCATCGGATAGGCTATTTTGATTAAAACTGCGTTGATTCCAAAATGGAAAGTAGCTGGATTTGTTATTTGAGAAAGGGAATGAACAAATCGTCTGCTAGTCGGCCATTTTATTTCTTCATTTTTATCCCTTAACTTTACCCTTAAAAGTTAAGGGAGCACATGGGGTACCTTAATATTTAAGGGTAAAATCGACCAAAGTTAAGGAATCTTTATCCTAAGGAGTTTTATGAATAGAAACTAAGGAAATTCTTAAAAAGTAAGGAAAATCTTACGTTTTTTAAGGGAAATCTTAGAATCTAAGGGAATTTTTTCCCTAAGAGCTTTATGAATACGGCCCCAGACCTCTCGCTTCCGATACGAGCGCGCAAACCCTCGGCCACGGTGAGTTTATATGTTAACGGCCTGAAGAAAACCATATTTATTCTAAATTAGGGTTTGTAACGACGCTACTGTTGTTTAACACAGATGTAAATAATCATGGAGCTTACTATAAAGCATGTATATCTATAAAGAATAAAACAACATTAGAAATCTTCGAACATGCTTGAAAATTAATGCGCCTGTCATTTGCCCATCTTTACGCAGTGATCTCCCCTGAACTGTTCGGCGTTAGTGTACATATAAAGGGAAGTAACCGCTTCAAAAAAGCGGACTACTTTCGGCATTTGCATTAAAGTCTGAAATTTCGCTACCATTATTGTTTGGTCTGACGACCCAAACAAATAAAAATGATTTAAAGCAATTACAACAAAACATTTGTTTTTGTGTTATTTTGATTTTATTCACTTTAAATAATTTTATGAGTACATTATGTGTTAGGTTACACTGCTGATTAATACATGTATATATGTCTTTAATGACAGTATGTGTTGTAGCCAGAATGAAAATGTTGAATACAATTCAATCATTCTAATGGGAAAAATCAGTCAGACACAAATTTCTGTCTATTGCATTTCTCTACATGATTAGCAATTTTAGACTGAGTTAAAATGATCATAGAAGTTTGTATAATAATTTAGAACATGTTTAATAACTATTCATTGCATTTTCTAACTTACAAGTATGAAAATAAGAGTTCTTATATTGTAGTTAGTAAGACAAGTAGATGTTACTATATAAAGTGCATTCAAATGCCGTCAAAATGTTTATCGTCCGCGACAGAAAATGAACGCTTTACAAAATTAAAATATATAATATACAAAAAGCAATCTTTAGCAATATTATGAAAGGATTGTGATATTAACGCATTGTGCTTCAAGCAATGAAACAAAACAATAATAATGCTACATGTATCCAGTATATATATGATTACTCTTACTCCCAAACAAATTAAACAATAAAAAAGTATATATGTCTGTTATAGTGTTCTGATTTAGTTTGGTTACATTCTAACCAAGAAAATCGACAGATTTTAGCATAATTCCACCTGACTCCTTGTCAACAACTTTAACAACAATCTCGGTCCCTCCAAAAATAAAACTTATTCCAAATTCATGGTTTCTTCCTGAGCTTGTGTCGGAAATAGGCACTGTCAATGTTCCAATATGATTGCATCCATCTTCTGTAGTAAGCTGCGGATTTGTTGAAGAGGATGCATATATACCGAAATCAAGAGCAGTTTGATCATCGTGAACAGGACTGCATATTTCTTCTGGTTGTTCCTCATCCACCTTAACAGACTGCCCTGCTTTTACAAAAATGCTAAAGATATCATAACATCGTATTTCCCCATTATCATCTTTCTCAACCTTTCCTTCAGAATGATTGCAACTATCACTGTACGTATGGGTTGTTTCATACCCATATGTATACTTGCATACCCTTTCATATATTGTTGTCGGTTTGTGCCCGAAGATGACAGCTCCTTTTAAAACTGCTAATACTGCATCATCTGGAACGATTACACTCATATTTCTAAAGGAGGACTTTACTTTCTCTTGCAACATCGGTGATTCGGAAAACCCACCAGCCATGAGGATGGAAGCACAGCCCCTGAACAGCAGGTTTTGTCAGTAAATCTGCAACTTGGCTGATTATTTTGTCAACGGTTGGTTTGAAAATTTCAGCGAAGACTTCAGCAATTAATCCTCAATTTGTCGCCCATAACTTTGATCTTGCTGCGGAATTTTGACCGTAGAAATAATTCTGTGAAGTCAAGTCCGGCCATATCTTTACAAAGTGTTGAAAGGGAAGGTAATACGCGCATCGTCACTTGTTCATCTAGTTTGGTCGGGAATCTTTCGTTTGTCTTTTTCAAATTTACGACAAAGTTCAGTGTAGTCATCCAAATGTTCTGCTTTGAAATTTTGAAATAATCCTGAGGACCTGAAACATGTTTTTTTATTTAAGTGTAGTAGCAAAACGTCCCCCTTATGACATTTCATTATGTAATCTAATACACATTTATTCAAGTGTCATGTCCGAAATATTAAATAGGTCCTACAAAACAAAAAGTATGAAAATGAAATAGAATAGTACCTGTAGCAACTTTGATTTAATTGATTTTATTTTGTGTCAAAAGTATCAATTTATGCATATATTGGAGCAGTAGTCAGTGGTAGGACGCGCGCTTAGGATCGAGAGGTCCCGGGTTCGAACCCCACCAGGGGCACTGATAATTTCTTTGAGCAAGAAATTTACCTTCACTTCACCCAGATGTAAATGGGTACCTGCGACGGAGGTATAATTCCGTTGCGCAAAAGTGTCGGCTGCACTAAGCGGAGTTAAAAGACTCCCCAGGGAGATTAATAGATACCAGTAGCCCGATGACCAGGGGTACTAGCTGTACGGTGAACGGTGAACGTGCGTAAGCATGCAACTTAGACTATAAAATGCAATTACTTTAAATTACTATATTATATAAATACTATAAATCATAACTTTATGAATGTACCTCTAATTTCTTTACGAATGGTAAGTTACAAGATGAATTCTTTGAAGAAATGATTTCTATCTATCAACTTTTTGAGCTTACCAACAATACTTGTAAGGAACGCTTCATATGCTTCGTCTACTTTAGTTCCTCCCCAATCACCTCCGCTTGCTTTATGAAGTTCCTTTAAGTTTCCCTGGTCAGTCACTTCATGTACAGTTATATCAACTGTACCTCCTGTAATAGATCATTGAAATGCATTTAAAGATTAGGAACAAAGTGTTTCGTTCCGATTAGAATTTCTTTCCAAACTGATAATTTATGACAAAAAAATTTTTGGTTAATCTGTAAATTTTTAAGCTTTCAGTGTTCACTTAAAAATTTCTCTGATCCAGAAAAGTATTTTTTCCGTGAAATGGGCCAAAAGATGTAAAAATTTTAAGCTGACACAATAACCAAGGGTCTTTGGTTAATGCTTAGTAGGTTTCCTCCCGGAACTTGCCTTTAAAACGAAAATTTTTTTCCTTTTAAGCAAATATTTTATGGGAAAAAAAGTTCCCAAAGTCTAAAATTTTGGCAAAAAGTGTTTTGTTTTAAAAAAATGTGAAGGTTTTAAATTCCTTGCATAATTAATGGAGATGGGAAGCATTATGTCATGGGGTTTAAAAAAGGGAAGATTAAAAATTTCTAAAATGCTACCTTACTTTTTTTTGAAGAACTTAATTAGACACCTGGGAAGAAAAAGCTGGCTAAAAATACTATTGTAAAATTGTTCAAATTAATCCCCCATAAAAAAATGTACAATCATTTGTATTAAATTTAAAATATCCCCTTTTGTGCTCCTCTTCAAAAATGTTTGTGCATCGTTCCCTTTGCCGGGACGTAAAAACCCCTTTCATCAGAGACATCATATGAGTGTTTTCTTGATTGTTTAAAATATCAAAATCCTTTTAACTTCAATAGTGCAGAAATACCTGTTTCCCGGGAACTTCTTACCAGTCTCATTTCATTGTTTTATGTTTTTTCTGCCCTGTGGGTAAAAGGAATGCATTTTTTTTGCGTTTTAAAAAAATTTTATGTGACAAATTTATGATATTCTTAAAGAAAAAAAAGAAATTGTCAGTAAAAGGCATTTCCCCCAAAAATTCATGATTGGAAAAATGGGCAAAATTTTTAAAATGATCAATTCAAACCACAGGGCATGTGAGTCCCCTTTAAAAAATTAAATTATTCTTGAGAAATTTTAATTTTAGCAGGGAAATAATTTTTAAAGTCAGCGTAAAAATAAAAAATATTCCCTACTGCGCGGGTGTACAAACCCCAATTAAAAAAACTGCAATTTTTTTTAATTTTGTTGTGTAATGCTTCGAGGGTCTTTTCTCCGAAATTTTTATTTTTGTTTAGGTGTTTGGGGTAGGTTTGAAAAGTCCCTTTTTGTTGTTTTTTTCTTTCAAAATTTTCCAAAACCCGATTTATGGGGAGGGAATGTTTTAATTTTTTACCTTTAATTCCTCTCTTTAAAAGATTTGTAATCTTTTAAAGAACCCTTACGTTTTCATTTTTTCAATTTTCCCATTTATTTCGCAAAACTAGGGTTTCTTTTTTCCCCTCAGATTTGACAGTGTGTTGAATGAAAAATAATTTGGTTTTTTGAAATTATTGACGTTGGTTGGACTGATATTTTGTCATGTTTGTGTTTTAACCTTTTTTCGGATAACTTAGCTAACAATTACTAAAGACAATTTCGGTACTTTTGCAAAAATTTTTTGTTTTGGGCAAAAACTTTAAAAAATGCCCTTTTTATGGGCTTATGGAGAAACTTTGTGTTCCTAGTTATTTCAAAACACATATAAATGTACAAGTATTTCTGCCAAGCATAATCAAAGCCAGATAATGACAAATATGTCAAGTACATCGAAAAAACAATACCCAATAAAAAAGAACTACAACAACAACAAAAAACGACCAAAAAACCAACAAACAAACTAAAATGAAACACTACGATTGACATTTAAGGGCGTCCGTGACCGAGTGATAAGGGTCGATGACTTAAAATAAAAAGTCACTTATGGATGTGGGTTAGGTTCCGGCTGAATAATTTAGATTCCTTTATGAGAAGAAACTATCCATCTAGTCCATACTTGAAGGAAATAAGTACACATAGGAGTATAACGCTGTTCAATGTATTAAATTGTTTTAAAATTTCAAAAGTTCTAAAGTTATATAAACGTGTATTAAATTTTACTTACTAAACGATCCGCACTGCTTATGCCCAAAATATCAAGTGGCGCAGTTTAAAAACTTGTGTCTGTACTTGTACGAGATTTTCTTGATATTGAATGACAAAAATAGATTTAACTTCCTTTCTTGGTATTCGACATTGGGCTAGCTGACGACAATTCCAAAAACCTTTTTGGAGGTCCACTAGATCTTTCATGCCAAATTTCTAAGCTCCAGTTGTTATTGTTTCAGTGAAGTTTATTTATAAATCTACTTTAAACATTTAATATATAAAGGCAAACCCATTACCCCCGGGTTAAGGTAATATTTGGTCACAGGAACATTATTAGATTCTCTTCGAAGAGTTGCCTTTTAAGGGCTTTCCTTACATAAAAAAGTATTTTACTATTTTATATATACATTGCTATTGGTTGTTGTTTTAGAAATGAAATGACAAAGAAAAGGAAATGAAGAAAAAGAATAAAATAATAATAAAAAGAATTTGCCACTAACGAGAAGAACTCCGCCTTAAAACCTCACCTCACTCAAAACAGCTTAAGTATTTTGATTGTATAATGAAAACGATGTTACCCAAAATGAATTTGGAACAATAATCTTCCAATAAAAATTGGTCAATTTTTTTTATTACAATCTAGTGTTTTGTTTTCATTCTCTACAACTCATTCCTTTGAATGTTAACACAAAAGTTATTAAAACGATCAATAAGGAAGGGCGGCGTTAAATGGACGCAACCCCCGCACGATCCAGGAACAGAGGACCACCATTAAAGGAGCCCAGCAGGGCACTCAAACAAAAACAGTGCAGGGCAAAATGCAAGGCACGGACAGGGTGTATATTTAATTAATACATAAAGGAACAAATAGAAACCGATTATGAAATGAAAGAAGACGATTAATAAATAGGTCTACAAAAGTAAAGGTTTGAGAAACCTTATTTATTTCTGGCGCAATGTTTTTCTAGAAACAGAGTACATGGATTTAGGGACGAATGTTCGAGTATATATACAACAACTTTACAAACGAAGGTAAAAGCCCCCCCCCCCATATCATAATGTAACTATTAACAGCTAAAGCATTTTGATTCTATCATTACAATGACGTCCCTTACCTATTTAAGTTTAACATAACAAACTGAGCATATTTTCAAACCAAACAAAATGGTTGACTTTTCATTTCATATCACTTTGTTCTCTGCAACTCATTCGCATGAATGTAACAAATAGTCCTCAAAAGTTCTCGAGGGCATTTGCATATTAATTTAAAAGTACGAAATGTTTATTAAAAAACACTACGTTCCGATAGAATAAGATTGTTTGTGGAATGTCTTTCAAGAATCAAGGTCGATGATGTACATTGATTTAGTGATTTTACGATTATATATAGAACCTACTAATAGATGTACATTTCTTATCGGTAAAACGCAACTATTAATTTTGTTTACCTGATATATTCTTTGTCTTAAAGCGGACCACGTTTCGATCGTTAAGTGCCTATAATCATTTGCCCTACATAAATACTTTGTATTAAGTCATACTTGGAAAGGAAGTTAAATCTCGCTTGATTTCTACGAAATCAAAATTGGTTTAGAATCAAAGTTTCATTTAACACAGATTGATGATAAAAAAACGTGAACAAAATAAACACTTTACAAAATTTGAGAAATAAAATGTCTTTACCTCACGTGAAATATCTTGTTTGTGAACATTCGAATATATTTGCCTTGTTTATTGTAATAACACGCCCGTTTAACTCACAACGAGTGAAAAATGTCCATCGGTAAAAATGTTGTGAGCAACTTCCGTTCCTCGTTGTGAGCACCCATCTATGACGTGTGACACGATAAACAAAGTGAGTTTTTCATAATTTTTGAAGATTACAGACATTTATGTAAAATTATCGGAATGCAGTTAGCTAGCGATGTGTTTTCCGAGTATGCACATGTTAAGATATTGCCTGTTGGTGGACAATTTGATGGAAATACCGTGCGACGCAGTCACTCGGGGAACTGGAAAACTGGAGACACTTCACTTTGGACCTAATTTAACATTGAAAAAACGTCGATTCTGGTGACGTTTTGTGCATTCTAACCTAAAACAGATGCCCACAAGTCTTCAGCGTAATTATTTTCTGAAAGTCTTCATAGAAACGAAGATATACCCTTTTTTGCTTTAATCCTCGTTGTGAGCACCATAACCTCGTTGTGAGCAAGACAAGCGCAGTGCGTGTATGGTTTTAATATGTAATTCAGATGGTGAAAAATATAATTTTCAATCTACCAAAGCAATTAAAACGTTTTTGCACAGCAGCATTTCTTTGCAAGACGTTGTGCATACTCCAAAGGGAGGCATATTAGTTTTAAACTGTCCGTCTGTCAGTCCGTCAATCCGTTCGAAAACTTTAACATTGGCCATAACTTGCTTATTAGTAAACGGATTTGATTTATATTTGAACACAACATCCCTTAGCACAAGACCTTCCTACGGACCTGTATTTTTTACCTTGACCCCTGAATGACTTCACCTTGAAGGTCAAATTGTCCAAAAACTTAAAAATTGGTCATAACTTCCTTATTAGTATACGGATTCTACTCATATTTTGACACAACAACCCTTTAGACAAGACCTTCAAACTGGTTTGTATTTTTTTTTACCTTGTACCCTAAATGACCTTCTAGAAAATCCAAAAACTTTAACATTGGTCATAACTTCTTTATTAGTAAGTGGAATTAATTCATATTTGGACACAATGCCCCTTTGGACAAGACCTTCCAACTGACCTATATTTATATCACCTTGACCTTGAATGACCTTCACATTGAAGATCTAATTGTCCAAAAACAAATAATCTATCTGGTCCATAAATCAAAGGACAAAGCACCACTTCGGGGGCATTGTCAACTTACCGTGACAGTTCTTGTTTTACGTACCTTGGTCAGTCTTCAGCTCATGATAAACACATATATGTGTGTATCACACAGATTGTGAAATTGTTGAAATATTCATAAACTTCCCGTGATGTTCAGTCGTGCCACACTAGAGTATACGAAATAAAATACCTGATTTACCTCCAATGATTAGTTCTTCCGTTAATCTGATGACTTGTGAATATGAAGAATAATTTTCAAAAAAAAGAAGAACTACTGCAAAGAAAAACTATTGTACAAAAACGTTTTGATTGCTTTTGGTAGATTGAAAATTGTATTCTCGTCATTTGAATTACATATTAAAACCAGACAAGCACTGCACTTGTCTTGCTCACAACGAGGTTATGGTGCTCACAACGAGGATTAAAGCAAAAAAGGGTATATCTTCGTTTCTATGAAGACTTTCAGAAAATAATTTACGCTGAAGATTTGTGGGCATCTGTTTTAGGTTAAAATGCAAAAAACTTCACCAGAATCGACGATTTTCAGTGTTAAATTAGGTCCAAAGTGAAGTTGTCTCCAGTTTTCCAGCTACCCCGAGTGACTGCGTCGCACGGTATTTCCATCAAATTGTCCACCAACAGGCAATATCTTTACATGTGCATACTCGGAAAACACATCGCTAGCTAACTGCATTTCGATATTTTTACATAAATATCTGTAATCTTCAAAAATTATGAAAAACTCACCTTGTTTATCGTGCCACACGTCATAGATGGGTGCTCACAACGAGGAACGGAAGTTGCTCACAACATTTTTACCGATGGACATTTTTCACTCGTTGTGAGTTAAACGGGCGTGAATAAGCCGTTGCTGGGAGTGATATAGTCGTGATATTTTTCGCATTTTTCATGTACTCACCGAAATATCTCAGCTCACATGGGCTTATTTTTCACTCCTATTGTAACATGTTTTATGCATTCCTGCACATACGCGATATTTACCCCAGTAAACAACCAGAGAGTTTTATCGAAAAGTGACAGTGACAGCTATGGGCCGGAATATTAAATTGATTTTACAATTTACAAGTTAAGATTCTAATGAATTTTTCGTAAACACGACCATTGTAGCAATTTGCATTTTAACCATTCAAGTCTTATAATTAAAACGTAGCTGCCTAGAAACGAATCTACTTTGATTTTATTTTGATTGAAAATAGTCAAATAAACTAGTACTGAATCATGAAAAAAATGAATTGTTAAATACTTTTTATCAACTATTGTCTATGAACTAAATTGATCGCCAATATCATGATCGACGTAACCTATGGTTCTCGGGATGGGAGTCCCAATCCTCTGTCTTACCCAGTAATATATATTTAATTTATCTCTGAGGAACATCTAAATAAAATTAAGGTTTCTATATTTTAAAGATCTTAAGTTTGACAACATTGTAATTAAGTTTATCACGTTAAGAGAAGACACTCCGTAAACATAGTTTGTCGTTAATTGTGGCAATATTTAAAGAACGTGAAAATCTATATTTACAAACAACTCTGTAGGTACCGTCCAAATAAACGAGCCTTAACTACCAATTGAATATTTTCAAAGGTGTTAAATTGCAGATGCCTTTACATGTGAAATTCTAAAAACAACTTCATTTCCAAGAATAACTTTTCTAAAAATATTCGTTGCAAAACAGATAATATGACGTTTTGGAATTTAAGAGTCTTAAACAAATCTTATACACAAATTCAACAAGATGATTTAACTAAAATTCATATAAAGTAAGTACAACAGAAACAATTGTTTTTTGTGTGTTATATTTCTTTTATTCACTATACTTGATTTTATTATAAATAAGTACATATTTTGTGTTAGTTTACACTCCCTATTAATACATGTATAGTAGTCTTTAATGACAGAATATGCTGTACCCCAAATGAAAAAGTTGAATACAATTCAATCATACTAATGGGAATAAATCATTCTAACACGATTTCTAATTGATTGCAGTTCACTATATAATTAGCAATTTAAGACTTAAGATGATTTCAAATGTTTGTTTAATCATTTTATATAATTTGTATTTAACAATTATATTGAGAGCATTTTCTTACTTAGAAGTACGATAATAATAGTTATAGTTAGAACGCCAATAGATGTTGCATTCCAATGCCGTCAAAAAGTTATCCTCCACGATAACATATGAACAAATTAAGGTACATTATACATAAATAGCAATCTTTACCTGTTATATGAAATGCTTGTGATATTAACGTAGTGTGCTTCAAGTGCTTAAAAAATCTAAAATAATGCTTCATGCATTCAGTATATATTATCAAAGAACAGCATTGCCTCATACTAGCAAACAAAACAATAAAAAGTAGTAATGTCAGTGTTCCGATTTATTTTGTTTATATTCTATCCAAGAAAATCGACAGATTTTAACATGATTTCACCGGACTCCTTGTCAACGACTTTTACAACAATCTCGGTCCCTCCAAAAATGAAACTTATTCCAAATTTATGGTTACTTCCAGAGCTTGTGTCAGATATAGGCACCCTTAATTTTCCAATCAGATTGCATCCATCTTCTGTAGTAAGCTGCGGATTTGTTAAAGAGGATGCATACACATCGACACCAATAGCAGTTTGGTCATCGGTAATAGGTGTGCTTATCATTTCTGGTTGTTCTTCATCCATCTTGACAGACTGTCCTGCTTTAACATGAGTTATAAAGAGATCATAACATCTTAAGTCACCATTTTCATCCATTTGAACTCTTCCTATTGGATGGTTGCATCTTTTGCTGTACCTATGAGTTGATCCTTCCCCATATGTATACTTGCATATCCTCTCAGTTATTGTTGTCGGCTCATGACCAAAGATGACAGCTCCTTTTAAAACTGCTGCCTCGTCTGGAAGGATAACTTTCATATTTCTGAAAGAGGACTTTACCTTCTCGTGCAACATTGGTGATTCGGAAAATCCACCAACCATTAGGATGGCAGCACAGCCCTGAACAACAGGTTTGGTCAGCATATATGCAAGATGGCTTATTATTCTGCTAACGGTTGGTTTGAAAAAGTCAGCGAAGACTTCAGCATCAATTCTCAACTTGTCGCCGCCCATAACTTTGATTTTGCTTCGGAATTTTGACTGTAGAAATAATTCTATGAAGTCATATCCTGTCATATCTTTACAGAGTTGAGAAAGGGAAGGTATTACACGCATCGTCACTTTTCCATCTAATTTGGTCGGAGAAATTTGCCGTTTGGCTTTTTCAAAGATACGGCAAAGATCGATGTAGTCATCCAAATGCTCTGTTTTGAATTTTGCAAAAATACTAGGACCTGAAATACATGATTTTTATTTGATGTAGTATCAAATTCCCCCATTGACATTTCATTGTATGTAATACTTATTTTGAGAGTGGCATGTCCGTAATATTGAATAGGTCTTACACAACAAAAATATAGTAGAATAGTACCTGTAACAACTTATTATTTATTTGAGTTTGTATCAAAAACATCAATCCATAAGTATTTTATAAACCAAGTCACAGGGCGAAAAAGTGTGCAGCCTGGCGGGGACTAGACCCCGAGACAATCGGAATACCGTACCGCGGCTCTACCGACTGAGATATCCGGTCTCTTACACATTATTTCCCCTAAATAGTGAACAGTTCTGAAACGTGGCATATTATATTCTACAAATTTTAGTCTACATTATTTTATAAATTCACCTCTATTTTCTGTAGAGATCTTTAATTACAAGATAATTTCTTTTTCAATCAAATATTTGAGTTTACCAACAGAAGTACCTATATGTGAGTGTCATGTCCGAAATGTGAAATACAAACTGTATATAAGTCCTACACCGCAACAAGTACAAAATAAATAGAAAACTAGTAGTACCTGTTTCAAATGTTCAATGGCTTAATTTTGCATCAAAAGTATCTATAAATGCATATTAAATAAATCATATAATGTTCCAATTCCATAAAGGATAATTTTCCGACTGCATGTCTAATTACTGTATGAATGTTTACAAAATAAATATTTGGAGAACTGATTTATGTGCTTACCAACAATATTTGTAAGGAACGCTTCATATGCTTCGTCTACTTTAGTTCCTCCCCCAAGCACCTCCGTTTGGTTGATGAAGTTCCTTCAAGTTTCCCCAGTCATTCACTACATGTACAGTTATGTCAACTGTACCACCTGTAATAGCATTAAAATACATTGCCAGATAAGCAACATGTTTTTCTGATTTGATAGAAAATCCAAATGGTATTTCTTTCCATATTGATTAATTTCATTTACAAAACATATTGTCTTAATCTGGAAATGTGTTAAATGGAAGAGCTTGCAGTAGTGCAATTCACAAGATTACCTCCTGCATCCAAAACAAGAAACTTTGTTCCTGATGAAAACTGGCCCAGCGATGTTTCATCTTTGGATACTGGAAGATGACGACCATACACTGAGGCTGCTTCTGGTTCAAGACATATAGTTAGGTTCCTTTCTGGAACACCCGCCTTTTAAAGCAAAAATATCATTAACCCGTCTGGAGCAAATATTTGAGTAGGAACAATAAAAATATATAATTTTCATTGTCTAGGATAGTGCTAAAATATGTTAATTGTTTAAAAGAAAATGCACAAAGATCTTTAAAGTGCAATAGCATATAACTGATAATGTGAAAGTCAATATATAAACAATTCGTGTTAAAACAAGGTAAGGGTTTTTCAAAGTTTCCAAGTTAAAGTTCCACGCCTAACTTTTAGTATTTAAATGAAAGAAATCTTATTAAGACGCCTTGTACAGATACATACATTCACTCATAAACTGTTTAGCTGCATCGTTCCATATTGCAGGAACAGTAAGAACCCATTGTATATCAGAGACATCGATACGAGAGTCAACATGATTGTTTAGATTATCAAGAACATCCTTCACCAAGTACTCAATAGATAACGAGAAAACCTGTATTGCCGGTAGTTTCTTACCAGTTTCATCTTCAATTGTATCCTGTCTTGTCATACCCTGGTACAGTAAATATGATAAACAATGCACTTTACAAGATTTCAAATTCTCTAATAATTAGTCACAGTCTATTTAATTTGAAAAACATAAAGGAAATTGTCACATAACAGGCATTCCACCAACATTTCATGATGTGAGCAATAAATGGATACACTTTTGTAAAACAAATGATCAAATTACAACGCTATAAACCAGGGTACTTAGTGACAATCACTATGAGAAAGTCTAATTCAAGTTCTATGATAAATGTTTGAGACGTTGAGCACGCCAGCATATATCAAATATGAAACAAGATACATCTATAGGAAAATCCTGTTAATACTATGAAGTTGCCACATGATGTACAGCATCAATCAAACATAATCTGCAATTTTCATCTAATTTGGTTGTGATTATTGCTTCCGAGGCATCACTTTTTCTCCAGAAATTTTCCATATTGTACTGTCTGACTAGCTTAGGGGCTGCGAAGAAGGTTCTGTTAATTTGTTGTCATTTTCTTTTATATATAATGCAGTTACACACCACATTATGGATAGGTAAATATTTCAGTTTATGTTACCTTATACTTACCTCATCTTTAAAAAGCATCATTTTAAATCTTTTAAAGAAAAACCATTGATGTTGATCATTCTCTTCACATATTTCTGCATATTTATCTTCAGCCTCACAACCAAAACAGTCAGTCTGTTGTTTTTCCGTCAGATTTGATCAGAATGCATGTTGGAACTGAAAGCAATATTTTTGTTTGTGCATCAGCAGACATTTCAAAATCATTTGTACAGAGAGATATTTAGTGACCTTGACAATTAAAGTTCGTACAAATTTGTAAAAAACAAACACAGTTTAATTATAGTGATCATTTGATAATGATCGAAACAATTTGTTGCTGATCGATTTGACAAAATAATAACAGATAACTTAATTGTTATTCTAAATTCCTCATAAATAACAATTACAGTTTTTATTTCCAATAAACCCTAACCTCACAGATTAATGCATAACATTTTTACCGTCTTATGGATAAACATGTGTACCTAGTTGTTAAAACCACTTATCAAATGACATCTTCAATTATCTTTGCTAATCAGCAAATCCATACATTGAAGGCAGATAATTACAAATATGTCAACAAGAACACAAAAAAAAATGAAACACTACGATGAACATTTTAAGGGCGTCCGTGACCAAATATTAAAGGTTCTTGACTTCAAATCACTTGCTGCTCATCGCTGTAAGGTAACTATGCCTGAAATAGTTGATAAAGTGGCACATGATGTCTTCCTTCACCAGCAAAGCTTGAAATGTCGACATTTGACCTTTACAGTGTTTGTGCACAAACAAAAATTAATGAATATATAAACAAATACTAAGTACTTAAAACTACTTTTAGATTTTTGTTATAACATCATATTTACAAATGACTGGTTGATATTTGTCTTCACTCATTTACTCTTGGCTTTAATATAAAATCGAGTATAAAATGTTGTTAAAAATAACATCAGCTAATAATGTACACATCCTAGTTCTTAGATTTGTTCAATATTTTTTTGTGTATACTGACAGTAACAGAAGCATACCTTTAAGTGATAAAGTATTTCCCTTAAAGATCTTTGCTGATATTTTGAGGGGATCTCGTTCATACTCATGCCTGTATGAATACGCCCATCCCGAGTAAGTTGTCCCAAAATCAATGGCAAGAACAGCTAACCGATTCATCGCCTGTTGGTACAAAATTAAAAGTTAAATGTATTTTGTTTTTGAGATATAAGTATCGCAAAATATATCCTTTCTATGGCAAGATTGAAAATGAAAAGTGAGTGACTGTAAACATACTGTTTATTTAGTTATTGAAGAATGTCAAGTTCAACTGTCATTAATAGAATTACAATGTCTTAAGACTCTCTTGCATATCTGTCATAATATTGTTACAATATCATAAGAATCTTTCGCTAATCTGTCGTTATAGAATTACAATGTCATAAAACTTTTTCGCATTTCTGTCATAATATTGTTACAATATCATAAGAATCTTTCGCTTATCTGTCGTTATAGAATTACAATGTCATAATACTTTCTCGCAATTCTGTCATAATATTGTTACAATATCATAAGAATCTTTCGCTAATCTGTCGTTATAGAATTACAATGTCATAATACTTTCTCGCAATTCTGTCATAATATTGTTACAATATCATAAGAATCTTTCGCTAATCTGTCGTTATAGAATTACAATGTCATAAAACTTTTTCGCATTTCTGTCATAATAGTGTTACAAAATCATAAGAATCCTTCTTACATTTGTCGTTATAGAATTACAATGTCATAATACTTTCTCGCATATCTGTCACAATTTGTTTACAATTAAAGTAAACAAACCATATACATGAAGGAAATAAGTACACATATGAGGATAACGTTGTTCTATTTAACAAATTGTTTTAAAATTTCAAAAGTTTTACAGTTATATAAACGTATATTGGATTTTACTTACCAAACGATCCGCACTGCTTATGCCCAAAATATCAAGTGGCGCAGTTTAAAAACTTGTGTCTGTACTTGTACGATATTATCTTTATATGGAATGACAAAAGTATACATGTTTTTTACTTCCTTTCTTGGTATTTTAAATTGGGCTTTCAAAGAAGCAATCAAAGTACATTAGTGCAGATAGGCTGACTATTTGTCACTATTTCTTAAAAATCTTACAGAAAAAATGTTAGAATATCTTTGTAGAACAATGCAGTCTGATTATAAAAAATATAAACCAACTGCACAGAATGTTAAAATCATTTGTGAAGTTTGTCGAATTACGGTATTTTAAATGACCTTTGTATGATTTCTTGATTTATTGACATATATAAATTTTAATTTTTCTGTGATATCAAGGTAAATATAAAAATAATATCACTGCTACATAACAACCACTTGTCCGTTTGATTCAAGTTTATGCTTTGTGCGCTCAATCTTTCAGACATTTTGTACTTTCAGTTTCCACAGCAATAATAATAAGACTAGTATAAAAATATACTGTTTACTGTTATATATATAAAGATATATATGAGTTGACTTAATTTAGGTAGTTTTAGTCGAAAAATAAGAATAAACTTAGTTAACACCTACCAACATTAAATTAATATTTGTTAACATTTTAGTTCTTTTTTTAGTTTTGATTTGACCGAAATGCTGTATTCTTACTTATGCCTGCGAGCTGCTTATCCTTGCTATATACCAAGTTTTATTACAATATCTATAATTCCTAAGTCTAGTGATTGTCCTGAAACCATTTTTCTATTTTTAGTAACAGTGACATTTACCTTGACCCTAGAAGGGACATAGGATCTTCATAGATTATGATAAAACGGCTCATATACTGAAGGAAAAACACTATGCTATTGCAAGCTTATTTTTCTCCCCGAAGAATGGTGCATATCCCAAAGAAATCGGTGCAGAAATAAAATACTTACGGCTATTTTCCTTTTCGAATCGAGCAATATTTGTCTTGGAAATGATGCCGAAAATGACGTCCAGGTCACGTGGTATTGCTATACTGTCTAATAATTGTCTGGAAACCATTTATTTATTTCTATTACTTTGACAGCAGGGAGTCGAAAAACAATACTAACCGAGGTTTCCAAATAATTTTATATGTACCAAGTTTGAATACAATACCTCATTCCTAACTCTAGATATCGTCCGGACACCATGAAGGAGACCGACCGACCTACCGGCAAGCCGACTCCTATAACTCCAAAAACTTCGTTTATAGGGGTATATTAAGCTTTTGATAAATAAAATTTAAGGATTTCTAAGGCATAGTGGGGCTTTAACAGTATAATTTAATAATATATTTTAAAAAGAACGGTTGAAATTTGAAAGAGTTAAGTTGAGGAAAAACTATAAGGAAAAATATGTTCTATTGTTCACATAATGCGCACCTCTAAACTGTTTTTGAAAAACTGCAATGAGGATAAACGGTTTAAGGCGTAGTTTGCGGACTATTGTTTATTATTACTCTAAAACAAACCATCTGTTTTGTTTGTTTGATCGTATTACACATAATCTTTAACGCGATATTTTCCTTGATCATATCTCATGGGTAGATATTTTGAAAACAAAACCCCCAACGAACAAAAAATTACCTTGTTAGATATATTGAATAAATCTTGCGAGGTATTTTAAAACCTGAATAGAGATACCTGACGTCATTTGCAGAAGTCATTTGATTGTTTATTGTCCTATTGTAATACATGTAATAATCGGAATTTGAAGTAAATATTGAAAAGACGAAACTAGTTGTATTCAGAAAAGGTGGAATACTTGGAAATAAGGATAAATGGTTTTATAATAATCAAGTAATTGAGGTAGTTTATTCTTTTAACTACATAGGTGTGGTATTACCGAGTTGCGAATCATTCATGAAAGCTACAAAGAAAGAATTGAAACATTTAGCTGTTTTCTGTGATAAAGCTTTAACATTGAAAAAATATATTGACGCATTAATATTGCCCTCTTTATCTGTTCTTTGTTTCTGCTATTTTTTTCATAACTATCATTGTCACTGTTAAATGCAAATTGTACATTTATCATATAGAAGTGTTAAGTTATTTTTGAATATGATATTGTACATATATATTTTTCTGTTTTTATTTATATTTGTATCTTCTAAAATGAAATACTTAGCTGCGTGTCTGTCTGTTTTTCAACACATAACAAAATATAAATTTCAAGATTAAATGTTTTGACAAAAATAATCTTTATAATAAAGTGTAGTTTTATTTTAATTTAGTTTTGGTCTTTTCGTATATTTTTCTGTTTAGTGTTTTTTCTTTATATAAAAGCGTAGAAAGGCAGTACACGTGTTTCATTTATTTTACAGAAATGAATTAAATTGTTTGTTATTGATCATGAATTATAAAATTGAAATAAATGCTAAAATATTTGTTATGTAAAATTATATAATAAGTTATTCCCCTTCATTTGTCATAATCACTATTTCATATTAAAACGGCAGTTTTTTTGTGGATTATATTGATAGGCATTACACGAAACAAAATATATTGTAGATTAATTTGATAATGTTAGGTAAAGGTAGACAAATGTTTGTGTATTATAAATATGTATTCATATGCTGTTTAAGTAATTTTTTTATCTCATTAAACATTCTAACATTTCATAAACCATTATTTTGCAATTATATATGTTCATTGCATGTGTCTTTATGTATTATATGTTTTATTTGTATACGTAATATAGTGATGAGCTTTTATGCTTAAACCAAGAAATAAAATTTCTGTTTGGTTCTGTTCCAGTAATTTGCCATTGTGTAACATTTTGGATACTTTAAAAGTACGGTAACATCAAAATTTAAAAGCTTTTAAGAAATAAGAATTTAAGCATTTTACACGCATAATGGACCTTTAATTTAGTAATTTATATTATTTTCATAACATTAGTTTAATATACGTTTTTATATTTAAAAGGCCCATTTTACCTCATGAATGCTTTTATTTTCATTTTTTGAAAGCTATTTAATTTTAATGTACTCTGATTATAGTTTTTAAATTGTTACCCAATTGGCCAATTACCTCTACCATATTTTTGATTTGCTGCTTTTTGGCAATAAGTATAGTCATATTGAATAACAATTTTGTATGGCGGTCAAAATACTACTTTGTTTAGTTTAAACATATTTATTCTCAGAAAATTTACATAATAATATTTGAAATAACAAAATTTGACAATATTCAAAGAAGAGGATAAGAACGAAAGACTATGTCTTAAAGAATTCTTCTCCTTTCAGTTGTAAAATATTTCGGTGTCGAACTGGTGATGTAAAATTTTTCTGAAAAAAACATAGGTATAATATATATATGGAGTATGAAAAAAGTGCTTCTTTCTTTACATTTTGCTATTTTTATTATTTTACATATACTGCCACTTTTTCAGATAACAAGCATCTTACATTCTGTAAAACACTATCATTAGAAAACACAAATTCGTACTTTCTGATGAAGTAAAATTTAATTTGTTTTTGAAGTATAATAAGCCTTTAAATGCCTGATAGTAACGACCCTTTGATCCACAAACTGAATATGGAGTTTACTCAAAATAAGCCAACGTACGCACCTGTGTACGTCTTTTTCTTAGTGATGCTATGTGAAAGAGAAATGTTGATGGTGAAAATGAACAGAATTGCTTTGACATTGCCGCTTAATGTCACAACCGTCATTTAATGTCACAAAATCTTCTGTCTTTAATGTCGCAACTGTAACGGTAAATGCACGATTTTCTTTCGCCGTTAAATGTCGCAACACTATCATTTAATGTCGCAGAATGTATATTCATAATAAAATTTAGGATTCTTTCATGTGAGGAAGTTATCCAGAAAGCGGAACTCCATATATTTCATATCTCAACTAATATTTAATTACTCCTAGATAGGCTTTTAAAACTCCTTATTAAGATTTTGAAGTTGTAATTAGGTTTATTTCTCCTAATTATAAAAATAACTATTATAATAATTCCTAATTAGTTGTAACTGGGAGTAACAAAGTTGAGGACTTTTATCTTTCCTATTTAGCATAATCAAAGCTTCATTATGCTTAACAGAAGTAACAAAGTCCTACATGTAATTACGCTTTAAAAGAACTCCTAGCTGTTCTTTTAAGAAACTAAGGGAAACAGTTCCGCACCAAATTGTCCTTTTCTAAACATGCGACCACATACATGCATCGAGGACATGTTGTAATTAAAGCGACCGTTGTACACGTACCACAGAGAGAAAGAACTGCAAGGGCAGACATTAAATTTCATTTTTTGATTTTCATTAAAGTTTATTTCATTTATTTTGTAAATATATTACAAAGTAGCAGAAGATGTAAAGCAATCATATTAATTGGTCGGAAAAACCTTGGACGAAGATATATTTTAAAAGTTAAAAAATTTCATACCATGTTGATAAAATATTGAGACATATTCACTTTTGGGAAACTTTTTTTCACTAAATCACTATAAAAAGATCTAAGATCTAACCCAATCCAGTATCTGACACAAAAACCAAAAAAAAACAAAAAAAAAACAACAACAACAACAACAACAAAAAAAACATCAAAAATTTATTATTGTGCTCTTGCCCGTACAAGAGATATTCCTTTCTTTGGGTTGGCTTAAACCTTTACTAAATTTATTATAATTATACACTCTGTCATATGTCATCATCACTTCAATTGAATCAAAATTTGTAACTTAATAATTTGTTATGTTTGATCCATGAAATACAGAAAGGGGGACCCGATCTATTTTTCCATTTACCCAAAGACATTTCGGTACTTCATTTTTGAACCCGAATTATTTTCATAAAGTTTTACCACATCAATAAAGTAACGCATTGATTTAGCATTAAGTTAAAAATGGCCGTATTATCGTCTGCATTTAATGACATTTTACACCCATATGAACCACCAGGAACGGTTATACACATGTACCTTTAATACTGCTATCATTTTGTACTTTTATGGTAAAGGGCTAGATACAAAGAACATACAAAACTGGAGATAAATGGCACCATTGTCTTATGGATCGATGTAATTTAAATGGAGAGGAATTGTGATTATTTACTATTACAGAAGATTCAATATCTTTGTATAAAGTACGAATCCAATTAATTATTTTATCACTTAAACCAATTATAGCTTATAAGGTTTTGAACATATAATCCCAAGATACAACATTTTCTTTGTCCAGGTTTATTAAACAAGCTGGCAATTGCTCAGTTCACCACATGTTAAATAATTGAACAAATATATCAGCAAATAAATGAAGTCATGTTAAATAAATTGAAGACGATACGCTATCACAACCTGGAGAATGTGTATGATCCATTAATTTAAAACTTTTATTTATTTCATCTTTTATATAAGTAAAAGTTCTAGACAGAAAACTGTTATCTTTCGTACTTACATTTCGTCTCAATTCATCTACAAACTTGCTAAACATTGCTACAAGCGTCCTATCAGATCTCTCGACCATGCCGTGAGATTTCGGGTAAGTTGTAGTTATAGTTCTTGATAATTTGATTCTAACATATGACACATTTCTTTAAATAAATTACTCACAAATTGTTTACCTTGGTCAAAGTGAATTGAATCAAGTATTTCAAATCTAGCTATAACTTCCTCGACCAACACTTTAGCCACAATTGCAGTTTCATATTTCAATGGAAAGCACTCATTTAGTAAAATAATTTCAAATTACAAAAATGTATCTGTTATCTCTATCTGTGTTATGTTTTATTTTATATTCTGGCCGCTTTTCGTTTATTAACCACGTGTTAACTTCTAATAATATATTTATGTCTTGTTTTTGGTACGTTTTGATATTAATATGTTCATCATGTTCATTTTGAAATAATGTCACGTATATTGTCTTCAGATACTGACCCTTTATTTGACATATTTGTTCGACCACATTGTTTACAAGCTATACGAATTACAGCATCCGCATTACAGTGCTGCTTACCTGGCTAATGTTTTATTTGCATGAACAAGGAGATAATATTTCTATCCAACGCGCAACTTGCCCTTCTGGGTTTTAAAAAATGACTTTCAGTTATGTGTTCTAAAAAAATATATATATTAAACTTGAAAACTTTTGTTTGTGTGTTCGGTTTCTTTTTGTGAAATTAGATGTTGCTTGAAAGAGACTAATCGAGCTGTTGACAAATGTTAAAAGAAGCGCCATTTTCCGGACTCCTTTATGATGACGTTTTCGAATAAATAAACGACGTTGCAATTACAAACCGTTGAAACTAATCCAATGTTTAAGTGACGTGAAATTTAAGCATGTCTTTTTTTCGGGTATTTTTTCAACTTCCGGCAAGATCCATGTTTGTATTAGGCACTTTGGTGTTTTATAATGTTTTAATGTACACTGCGTAGCTTGTTATTTAAGCTGCGCCTCTTGCGTTTCCAGAATTCTTTAATGCGGACTTAGACATAAGTGGATGACATTTAATCAATAACATTTTGCAAAAAAAAAAAAAAAAAAAATAAATAAATAAATAAATAAAAATATAATGAAATGTTACGCATGTATTAAATGTATGCAAACAACATGAAATTTAACAAATGTTTAAAGACAATACATCAAGTTTTACATTTCAACATTTCATATTCCTATTACCATGATATATCTGTCAGATAAGCATATAGATGATATTATGATATTGTAAGAGGGAAGAGATACCAGTCCTGTAAGGAAATATGTTTTTAAAATATGAGGTTATCGTATCCGCTTTATCCAAAAATGTCAAAGTATTTCAATATTTGTCTGCATTGATATGTTTTAATCTAGACGACAAGACAAAGATAAAATTCCTACCTTTGTATTTTGTATTGATTCATCGCATGGGTTAAAGGTGTGACGCGGTCACAGAAATACCCGAGTTAAACATTGTTTTAAAAGACAAAAATGCAACTTTAAATATCATTTGTAAAAGGAAACGGGTAGGCAGAATATTTAAGTAAAAAAGAACGAGTAAAACAATTAAGTAAATATAAAATTTAATATATTTGAAACAATGAAAGAAAATTCTAGAGTTATAATTTATAAAGGGCTACTCCCGTCCTTCCACTTGATAAGTGTTGTTCTTCAAACACCCGTCCGCATTAGCTTTATGTGTATAACAATATCAAGGGGCAGGACGTGAAGTGGTTGCACACTTGGTTCAAGCGAGCGAATTGGTTGCAAACTTGACAAAATGGCGAACACGGCGTGATTTTTTGAAACGGGTGAACGAATTTTTGCCAGGCAAGTGGGTTTCTTTGTTATTTTGAAGTTCATTAGTATGTCTATTCCATAAGGCAATATATATGCCACACTCGGTTAAAGGTTTCAGCATCCTAGATTCTGTTTTGACGAAGTTATTGAAGATATAAACTGATCATGTAGATATTTTTTAATTTGACATGTGACTGTTCTGGTCGATTTTTCTCCTAATTTATTCGAATTTGTAAGTTTTGAACTGCATTTAACAATAACAAAATATGTTTCTGTCAATGCTGTACAAATGGTTTAGTTTGCAAGTCCGAAGATAACGTTCAATACACAAAAATATCTTGTTCAAGCACATTTTGGTTGCAGACTTATACTTCAAGCCTTTTGGGTTGCAAACTTTTGTGTCAATAATGTGGCATGCATATTTTAGCGAGGATAGTAATCATTTTTTTTTAAATAATTAGCAATATTAAGGCAATTATACCTGTTCATCTATTAAGAAATATATATACAAATTGTGCATGCGTGTAGATATATCCTAACACAGGGTCTTTCAAATAGATATAAAACGCAATATGCTAAACTGAAGTTCAGTTGTGTTTATCTTCATCATTTTTTCTCCTCGATATACTTCTTTTTTTTTTACAAAGTCTTAGGACTTTTTTATATCTTGGCATGACTTACTGTAAAGGAAAAGAAGAAAAAATAGCAACAAACAGCTTTCATTATTGTTCCTTTTTTGAGATTTGAAATAAATTTGATTGTATAGTAGGTAAAAACTATATTAACATTGACACAAGGGCATTATTCACATGTTTCTTTAAATTGTTCCTTATTATTGACCAATTGAAACATCTTCCAAATTCCCTAACTCGAACAATGACTTCAAGTAGTGTTGTCACGTATCAGTCAATGTAAATAACCAATCGTATATCATTTATATTATGATCTAATAATCAAAATCACCTTTAGAATACCAATTGACATAAATGATATGTACATCAAATCCGAAATATTGTAAACAAGCAAGTCATTTTAACTTTTGGTTTGTAAAAAAAATTTTAATTAAGTACATTTACATACTTTATGTCGAAAGCAACTGCTGATCTTTACATACGAAATAAACAAATTAACATTTCTTGTGGTTTTGATAAACTTTGGAAATTTTACCGAGTAACATCGTATGTGTGCACATGTCCTTATGTTTATGATGAAAATGATTCACTTACATACAACAGTACTCTCACATACGTTTGTTTTGTATGTAGTTTTCATTTGCATTTTACATATGATGACATATTTTAGAATTGATGTATCAATAAATATTTTTCTATATGCTATTCTTTTACTGATGATTATAGTATTGAATTGAGAACCATGTAATTTGAAACATAAATTGCATAATTGTTGTAAAAGAAGAAAGTATAAATAACATTTATGACAAAAACAAGTAACAGTACATAAATGTCAATAATTGCCATTGAAAATAGGTTAATAAATATAACCTTCTACACTCCTTTTGCAAAGATTTATTATGGAATTCAATAGAATAAGAATAAGTTTGCAACCAAAAATGCTTGAAGTATAAGTCTGCAACCAAAATGTGCTTGAACATGATATTTTTGTGTATTGAACGTTATCTTCGGACTTTCGAACTAAATCATTTGTACAGCATTGACAGTAACATAGTTTGTTATTGTTAAATGCAGTTCGAAACTTACAAATTCGAATAAAATAGGAGAAAAACCGACCGGAACAGTCACATGTCAAATTAAAAAATATCTACATGATCAGTTTATATCTTCAATAACTTCGTCAAAACAGAATCTAGGATGCTGAAACCTTTAACCGAGTGTGGCATATATATTGCCTTATGGAATAGACATACTAATGAACTTCAAAATAACAAAGAAACCCACTTGCCTGGCAAAAATTCGTTCACCCGTTTCAAAAAATCACGCCGTGTTCACCATTTTGTCAAGTTTGCAACCAATTCGCTCGCTTGAACCAAGTGTGCAACCACTTCACGTCCTGCCCCTTGAATATGACCAATATGCCATTTAAGCACGAAAATAAAGCATGTGATTATATGAATGTTAAACTAAAATGAACATTACCACTAACGCACACCTTTGTAGAATAGTGTTTTTAGTTATTGAGAACAAATTTTTTAAGGTAGTATACCCCTAATGCATTACCTTCACTTTTAAGAGTATTCAAATAGTCTAGAATCACTGTCGATTGCATGAAAACCGAAAGACGTGCGTTCAAACACTAGAAGGTGCAGCTTTTTTTTCTTTTTTTTTTTAAAATATTATTTACGTATCCGTTAAGGAAATAAAGAACTGTTTGATTTTAATTATATAATTATTGCAGGTATTTCTATTTGCTAAATAATGCCAAATTTAATACCAAATATGATACCAGATATTTTCAATGTTTAATAGAATAAAAACTACACCGTAAAAGTATATTATATTTTTGCAAGATCAACCAATATGAAGAAAATTTAGGCAAACATTGAAAACAGTCCCTCATTTTGGTAAAATTTAGGGATATTTTGAATAAGGCATTTATACTTCGGCAAATGGTCAAATAAGTATTTAAAGTGGGTGGGGAAGGGAATAAATGTAAAATTTATTTAAACTTCCTACTTTCGGTTTTGCAGCGGCACGGGCTACCTCTCTTCATTTGAATATTTATATCACAGGTACCCTCTCATTTTTTAACACATAAGTACCCTCAAGGCATGACATATGCTTTTATTTGCGTTTTTCGTTAAGTATGTAATATTTGCATAAAAGTAAAAAATAATACATACTAAACGACTAATAGATTTTTCTATTTTTAGCTTCTGTGTCTAGTTTTTGACCGGAGATGGCCCATATTCGAACTTGGCCTAGAAGTCATCAAAACAACCTTTCTGATCAATTTCAAGGATATTTGGATAAAAAATGCAGCCAGAAGAGTGTGAACAAGATTTTTCTATATTTAGCTCCCGCGACCTAGTTTTTGACAGGAGAAAACCTATATTCAAACATGACATAGACATCATTAAAAAAACCTTTCTGATAAATTTACAGAATATTTGAATCAAAACTGTAGCCACTAGAGTGTGTACAAGATTTGTCCATTTTTAGCTCCTGTGACTTTCTTATTGACCGGATATATACCATATTATAAGTAGATTTAGAAATCATTAAAACAACATTCCTGATAAATTTCCAGGACATTTGAATTAAAAATGCAGTCACTAGAGTGTTAACAAGATTTTCTTTTTTAGCTCCTGTGACTTATTTTTGAACGGATCGATCCATATTCTAACTTGACCTAGAAATCATCAAAACAGTCTATCTAACAAATGTCCAGCATATTTGGACCAAAACTGCAGCCACTAGAGTGTTAAAAAGCTTTTTCTTTTTTCACTCCTGTGACCTATTTTTTGACCCAAGATGACCCATATTCAAGCTTGACCTTTATTTTATTAAGATAAACATTCTGACAAAGTTTGATTATGATCCAATGAAACTGTGACTGCTAGAGTGTTAACAACCCGATTGTTGACGACAAACGACGCAAAACGCACAACGTACGACGCCGAAATAGACCCTTCGCTATGCCTCACCTTGACCACTTCGTGGTCAGTTGTCCTAAAAAAAAGATGGTTTAATCCAATAATTACGTATATTAATTTCCTGGGTTGTTTCTGTACAAACTGAACCACTTACAGTGCTTAGGAAATATAGATCAATTTTGAGTACATAGTTACACAATAATATAAAATTACTTTCTACTCAAAAATTAAAACAAACACTAGCTTTTTTTCTTCCCCAAATAAGCGATAATCTTTTCCAAAGGCAATGCCTTTTCATAATTTAACAAGAGAAATACTGGCTGTATAGTATAAGGAGAGGAAGCAATTAATTAAGTTTTTCTTACACTAATAAAGTTGAGCAAGCTGTTCCATATAAATATTCTAGAGCATATTCAATGAAATACATATGCCAACTTAAATTAAAAACAACATTTCAAGAGTGTTGGTTACTTTACAGTGACAACCCTTGTTGAAAGCAGATGCCTTAAGATTCATGCTAATTTGCATGAAAATTTTGAAAATGTATTTAAAAGTAAAATAAATGTAATGAAGACAACCAAAAAAGATATTTACACATTGCAAACAACACTTTCAATCCATGTAAATTACCAAAAGGAGTTCAAAATATATAAAAATAACCCTTGTTGCATTGGCACACAGTAGAAATATGGTGATTAATACTGCAAAGTCAGTCATTAAATTGACATAACATGTAATTATCATTCAATAAATCTTAGTACAATTTTCTCAAGTTTGAAGTTTTCGTGAAATATTTTTGCTAATTTGGGGGCACGCAGCTATAATTATATCCGTTTTAGCAATTTTGCTGATATTTTCTTGGTCAAGGTTTAACTCTAAAACTATTCATGGGATTCATCGTTGTCTATCATGATCAATAAGAGGAAACATTAACTTTAACTATTACTATGATCAATAGGAGAACATTAACTTAAACTATTACTATGATCAATATGAGAACATAAACTTTAACTATTCATATGATCAATAGGAGAACATTAACTTAAGCTATTACAGTACTATGATCAGTAGGAGAACATTATTTTAAACTATAACTATGATCAATAGGGGAACATAAACTATTCCGATGATCAATAGAAGAACATAAACTTTACTATTCATATGATCACGAAGGAAACATTAGCATAAACTATTACCATAAGAAGAACACTTGTCAAACGTTTACTTTGAGCAATGGGGGATCAATAATATACAATTATTGACTAGTGAGCCATTGAATATGATGTGATATTCACCGGCAGATGACATATTGACCGAGGCGATAGCCGAGGTCAATATGACTTTCTGCCGGTGAATATCACATCATATTCAATGGCTCACTAGTCAATAATTGTTTTATTATATGAATAGGCTAAGAAATAAAAAAATCACGAAAAGTACAACCTTATATACATGTACAAATTTTGCCTCGTTGAAGCGCGGGAAAAAAGACGCACGTGTTCGGCGTGCAACGACTTCGCGAACGCTGCGCATACAAAAGTAATTCAAGTTTATACTCATCATTGCGGTGTAGCCTTCAAGTAAAATGGTAATGTATTGATATTTTAATCGAGAAATATGCCATAAAGAACAAAAAGCAACAATTACTTTTTAAGTAACACGCGTATTTAACAGTCTACGGTGTATGATCATTGAATATGAGTCTCAATCTATTTTTAGACTGGGAAAATCCAATTCAGCCAGTGAATATGATACTACACCCAGTAAATATGATTTTATAAAAAGTTCTGTTGACTACTGTTTGGACCAATGAGATTGCAGCTATATTTAGATGATATAATAATAACCTATTAATATGGTCATTCGGAGAAAATTAACATACATTATTGCTAGTCTTTTTTCAAATTGTCTACTCTTTCTGCATTTTTCTCATCCAACAGCTAGTATGCAAGAGATTGATCTGAAACTTATTCAAAATGTAGATACATTGTCACTCCCTCAAAACATATAATTTCCCAGATGACTATTAAAGGTGAAGAAGTCTGTTTGATACAATATTTGAATTATCCACTTTTTTGTCTGATTTCGTAACAGGAACCCCCTTGTTATCATTATGATACAGACCAAGACATATAGAAGACATCGCAAAGTAATCTTTGGCTATGGCAAAAATCTGGAAACAAAGTGATCCCTCGGAAGCATTAATCACAACAAAATTACATAAGAATTGCAGACTCGGTTTGATTGAGTCTGTACATGAGGGATAATGAATAAGTGCAACATCCCTCACGCCCCCTAGCACCGGCTTGAGCGGTACTCAATTCTCAACTCTCAATAGTGCTGGCATCAATGATCCCGAAGGACCAGAAAAATATAACAACACTGAAGTGAAGTACGGGGCAACTTTTTACAGCTGCCACACAGCACTTGACACCTGCTGTTGTGAAGTATAAAAATCTGGAAACAAAGTGATCCCTCGGAAGCATTAATCACAACAAAATTACATAAGAATTGCAGACTCGGTTTGATTGAGTCTGTACATGAGGGATAATGAATAAGTGCAACATCCCTCACGCCCCCTAGCACCGGCTTGAGGTGTTTCCATTGGTTTTCTTTGGGTTCAAGAAAGACTTATTCAAATCTCAGCATCCTTATCACGAGTGCAATTAATAGTTGGAAAAGGAAAGGCTGATATGAAAGTGTTTGCCTTATTTTTATAAATATTCCGTTTCGTTATCTTGTAAATAAAGATATAAGATAACCGCACTGGTACTTTTAAGGGTATCTTTAATAAGCCAATGTATATATTGGCCACGTAAAGACAGCGACTAAATTACATTTAACAATTAGGATTACAATTTCTTGGATTATAAAAGTATGCTAAGAGTACATCGCATATTAAAGTACTGATTGTGTATTAGTAACATTCGTCTTGTTGCCCAACTCATTTGTATGGTGGCTGATTTGTGTCATTCGTGTTATCGCCCGTGACCCCGCCAAAGTGAAGTCGATACAAAAAAAACAACAAAAAACGAAACAAAATAAAACAAAAAACAATTCTGCCATGGTAAAATGGCAGGGACGCGGAACGAAAGAACTCTTATCAGCGGGGTGCGATTAAATAAATAAAACGTCGCCACGCGCGCGGGGGGGGGGGGAGGGGCGGAGCGAGATTTAAGAGATATAACGGCGTGGAAGAGTTGTTATTAGTCCCTTTTTAGGACCCTCTGAAGCTAAAAATAGAAATAACTTTCAACGTCTCCTTTAACAGAACTAATTGATGGATGATCACGAAATTTGACTGTAGCATTCTTAGGTAGTCTTTTTTTATGAAGCTTGCTCATATTACATTGATTGGCCCCTTTTAGGGGCCGCTGAAGCTAAAAGTGGAATTTTTGAACATCATCTTCTACTGCAATAATTGATGGATAATCACCAAATTCTGTCTGTAGCATTCTTAGGTAGTCTTTTATCAAACTTTCTCATATTAATTTGATTGGCCACTTTGAGGGGACCTCTAAAGCTAAAAAAAGAAAAACTCTAAACTTCTGCTTCTACAGAACTAATTGATGGATGATCACCAAACTCTATTTGTAGCATTCTTAAGTAGTCTTTTATATTTTACTGAAAAGCAGTTGTTTCTGGTGAGCGACTCAGGGCCACCATGACTCTCTTTTTTTATTACAAATACTGTGATGATCTGAAAAGGTGAACTAAATCTAACTGTAACAAAATTAAACCAAGAGTAAAACTAACTAAACAGTCCTTACCTTGCTAGTTGAACATTGTTGAAAGTGTACTGTACATGCAGGCCGACTTGAGAAGTATTTTTTTCCTTTTATTCTTTAAGATCCTTGAATTTATGTGTAATACTGTACAATGATATAAAACTAGTAAACAAAGGATCTTCTACAAAGAGCATGAAAGTACTTATTTCGAGATATTAAACATTAGTTTGCTTACGCCTTGGGTAACAGTATTTTCTTCGTAATGATATTTTTACTGTTACCCACAAACCAATGTGTTATTTATATACTATTGCTATTATCAATCGGGGAACATTAACTAAAATTATTATGTATACTATTATCATTAGAAGAAAACTTCCTAACGTTTACTTCGGGCTATGGGGGATCATTAAACTATTAATATGGTCATTAGGAGAAAATTAACTTAAACCATTACTAGTCATTTTTCAAATGGTTTACTAATGATGCAATTTTCTCATCAAAAGCATTACTCCAATAGTATGCAAGAGACTGACTTGACCCTTAATCGGAATGAAGATACATTGTGACTACTAAAGTTGAAGAATGGAAGACCCACCAGTCTGCATGTGCCTAGTCCTAATCCATTGATAAAACTATTGGAAATATCATTCAATGTTCCTTTACCAAAAAAAATATAAATAAATAAATGAATAAATAAATGATAAAATTTTAAATTCAAGTATATTGATCATTGGCTGCCAGTTCTTAAAACAGAAATGAACTTTAATCAACATTTTTTGGACTGTTGGTTTAATTTTGTCTAAATTCAATAGAAACTAAGCAATTATCATTTAGTGATACTTCAAAAAAATCAGTAACCTGCAAAACAAGATGGATGCCAGATGCTACATATATATACGATTCAACTGATTGTTTTATTTTGATGAACGTCTGAATGGACAAAAGAGAAATCCCACCAAAAAAAAACACATTTC
>NW_026863621.1:0-27639 GCF_026571515.1 Ruditapes philippinarum
AATAAAATATAAATCATCAAATCTAGCCTTAGTGAAGTTTTAAATTTCTAACCAAGCATGAATACAGACAGGAGTGCCACAGTTATCAAAATATTTCCAAGTTTTGCCAATTTCTGGCTGGTTATTTTTCTTGGTCAATATGAATAACATGCCTTTAAATATTGTTAGCAAGTTCTCGTTAGAAACATTATTTGCTATAAAAAACTTGTACCTGAAATATTCCAAGTGAATCCAATCCCTTAGCGAAAGCAGAAAGAACCCCTCTTGGACTGTCTTCAAACAGTTCAGCCAATGTGTTCACATCTAGAATTCTAGGCAGTTTTCCATTCTGTAGCAAGCAGAATGCTGAAAAAAAATAGATTTACATAAAATGCATGTACTCATTCATTCAATGCTTGCTAACATTGATTGGTTTCTACTATTATTATAATGGATAGGTTAGGTTCCAACAACTACAAGTGCATGACTGACGCACTGTTAAAACATTTAATAAAAGGGAACTGCGAAGGAAGAAATTAAGTACATTTATATTTTGTACATCAGTTAAAAATGAATGGGCCAGATCAAGTCTGCTTCAAATCTATGAAGGTGGCTTTAATATAATACAAAAATATATCAAAATCCATCAAAAGGTGAACTTTTTATTATAATATAAGTTCTAAAATCCAGAACTTCTGAAATCCAGATACTTCCAGAATCCGGAATTTCCTGAAATCTGAACAGTCGTAAGTGTCCCAAAATTTTTCTTTCTATTTCTACTCTTATTCTTACTTCTGAATTCCTGAACTTCTAAATTCTGTATGATGTTCTGGTAAAATTACTCATTACTGTACATAAAGTTTTTACCTATAATCTTTCCTGCTGTTTCATATTCACTCAAACTTATCCAATCACGCACTGGTTCGAAGTATTTAGCCTTCAGTTCTGGTAGAATAAGGCTAAAGAATTCCTTCCTGGGCCCACCATAGTCCTCAGCATTCTGAAATTACATACATGTGAATTTAATGACTATGTCCTGCTTGCATTTGGGCAATGTGACCTTATTTTTGACTGGAGAGGACCCATATTCAAAACCTAAAATCATCAAGACAACCTTCCTGACAAATTTCCGCAGAATATTTGGATCAAAACTGCAGCCACTAGAGTGTTAACAAGCTTTTTCTATTTTTAGCTCCTGTGACCTAGTTTTTTTTACTGGAGATGACCCATCTTCGAACTTGATCTGTATTTCATTAAGAAAAAAAAACATTCTGACAAAGTTTGACAATGATCCAATCAAAACTATGACTGCTAGACTGTTAAACAACAAATTGTTGACTATGCACGACGATGGGACGGCTGACATAGCCCCATCTCTATTACCTCACCTTGACCACTTAATGGTCAGGTGAGCTAAAAAATTACAGAGAATGGCCAAGAGGTCATTTTAAACCAAAACATGTACCAAACCAATACATCTAGACAACACTTGTTGTCAAAATCCCATTTAGTTATACCATGTGTTCCTATTTTGAAAACTTAGCTTTAAAAAAAAAAACAAAAAAAGGCTTGGCTTGGGAAAATAAAACATTAACCCAAAATTTTTATTCCAAAAAGCTACCAGGGGCCCAAACGAAAAAACAGACCAAAACAAACCTTTCAATATCATACATACTGGTGCAAAAACAGATAGAAAATGTTTATGCAGGCTTAAATTCTATAAGTGTAAAAACATAGCCAAATCTTTTCCAATGTAGTTTTAACAATTCTTATTACAATGACATATGTTAGTAAGCAGTGTCAATCCCTTAAGAAAGATACCAGGGCAGACCTTTAATTGATTACAACACAAAGATAGGTATGAAACAAAAGATCCTGTGCTTTTTAATGGTTCTACAATAATCCTTACAGAAAGCTTATTTTTATGCCAAAAGACATCATTCTTACTTTGGACTTTGTGACCATACGCCGCTTTTCATGGAATGGCACGGAAGTGTCACATTGAAGGTTCCATGATAAACGCCGTATGAACACATCTGCGGATATTTCTAAATTCAAAATTTTACTATTTCACGTTTAAATGTTGAATTCTGCTTAAGCCGGTGCTAGGGGGCGTGGACGGTAACTTGCACTTTCCAGTACCGTCCATGAACAGGCTCAATCAAACCGAGCCTGCAACATTTTCAATTTTGCCGTGTTGGGCTTTCTTTGGGGATTCTGTATTTATCTATTTCAACTATTAAATGTTAAACAACTGTTTAAAACTGTCTTTTCCATATATTCAAGGTATTACTTGTGATATTTTTATATTTTCTTAAGAACAATTTAGAATACTTTCATTAAATAGGATATTAAATTTTATAAATATTTGTATTTTATTTATTATTGTGTAAATTTTATCATTTGAATATGCAACTGTGTTATATAGTAATTTCTACTTTTGTAATAATTAAATTGTTATTTCTTAGGTAGTCTTTTTCAGTGAAAATAGTTATAATAGATCATTATTGAATCCAAGGATTGCTTACCATATTATTTAACTATTTTGTATTTACTTTAATTTTGTGAATTTTGTAATTTCTGTCTTTATAACATTTTATGATTTATCTACAAAAAAGGACTGCAACGAAAGTTGTAAAACATTTTCTTGTTAAATGTGTCAAGTTGATTTTTCAATATACATAACAAAAGGACAGTTTTGAGTTACATGAATAAACACTTTTATATAAGTTTGCAATTTGCAATTTACACTAGTATACAAAAGTGTTTAGTTTTAGTAATTACATTGTACCTTTCAATAGTTAATGCGAGTTATTATATTGTATTAAATGAACACTTATTATTTTCCCCATTATTATTAAATATACATTTATTGCAGTCTGCAAATATAAGAACATATGTTGTGATATGTTTTTATTATGTTTAAAAACTATTATGTTTTCAAATTGTATTTTATATTTGCAACTGTATTTCATTTTTACTTTTGGCTTCAACAATTAAATGTTAAACAACTGTTTAAAACTGTCTTTTTTATCTATTCCAGAATGTCAGCCTAAAAGGCCTCTCATCTTAAACCCTAGATGTAACCAATTGTCAAACTCACCTCTCAAACAAGTCACCCTGTAAAACCAGAGTGTAAAAGACGGAAAAAACATACCATTTTGAGGGGGGAAATTGGGTCAAATTTGCTGAGTATTTTGGTGAAAAACAAAACAAAACACTGATGTACATATCATGATAGTCAGTAACACACAATTTAGAGGCCATCTGCACCCGTTTTCCTTTTTTATTTCGTGATTAAAAACGGCTGATTAAAAACTACACTGTACAATTATGCTTATCTTATCAATAGCAAACCTATTTCAATAATTTTTTCTTACCTCACCATAGAACTGAACTTCCAATGTTAGCCTCAAGTCATTCAGTTCTTTTATTTCATCCATACCTGTGGACAAAATGTGATTCCTGTCAACAATTATGTAATTTGTACTACAGTCAGCACATGTAAGACCAGACTCCAAGTCTTCCTCTTCTAAATCAAGCTTTCTTCCTGTAACAATCTTTGTCTGCAAAAATCTTAAACCATGAATCGGATCTGTTATTTCCTGGGAACTAATACCTTCTATACAGGATTCTGTAATTGTTTGGATTTCTGACTGTTCATTTTGTTGGTGATTCTCAATTCCAGAAAAGGTGCTAGCTGTTTCTGTAGGACTGTCAACTTGTTGAGTACTTTTCTCTGCAGAAGATTCTATCTGTACGGTGTCACTAAGATCAGCAGAGAAAAACTCTAAATTGTTTAAGTCAAGAGGCATATTTATTTCAAAAGGTGTTTCAAAAGTTGTGTCCTTGTTAACAACTTCATTGTCAGTAGGATTATCAGTTTTTAAGCAGGTATTTGCATGCTCCCGTAAGTCCCTAACAATGAATTCAACACCACATATCATACATGGAAACTTTATATTGGATGTATTTGCCTCCTCGTTTTCGAACTGTAACTCCAGGGAGGTTTGAATGGGTCTAATGTATATTTTACTCTGTCCACCAACAACAGTTTTCAAGCTTTTTTACATCCCAGCTTACATCTATTTTTTGAAAGATTTCTGCAGTTAGATCTACAATGCAAGAGTTCATAACCGCCACAGCCTTCAAGTTTTTTAAAACCACTTTCACCAGTAATAACAGAATCTACTTCTGATTCAGATGCCTCAGAATCAAAAGTAATTTTTTTAACACCTAATCCTGCCCTTTGTAGGCAAACTTTTTCCTCTTGACATGGAACCTTGGTTGGTTATGATCTGCCAAACAAACGAATGTTCCTGTCCAAGTTTTACGTCTAGCTGGCTTCTTTCTGCTGAATCTTGACCGGCTTGCCAAAAAAGCTCTACTGTCACCTAAAAACAAAATTGAAAACATAATTTGGAAACTTATTGATATATCAAAGCAGTTCCTTTGGAATAAAATTAAGAAACTTTTTATGGTTAATCACTTTTAAATTAAACACAGTTGTAAATGTTACTTTTACTAAATGAAACTAGAACTATTACTAAATGGGATTAAATACCCCTGCAAGACTGCTTCGGAAATGAGGAAGTTACTAGTAACAGAATACTTGCAAAAAGAACTGAAATAGAGTTATGGTTGTGGGCAATTAAAGATAGTTTTGTGGTTCTTACATGTTGCATTTCCTTTCAATGTGGTTGACCATTGATGAAGCTTTATTTAATTACTCTGTAATAGGTCCAAAAAGAGTTAGGCTTCTTGAGCACTGCACTCTTTCATTGCGCTTGACCATTGTATGAAGTTGTATTGAATTCCAACTACATGTACTAGTTTTCAAGTTATGCACTGGACAAAAAAAGTAACAAAGGGCAATAACTGTAATGAAGTCCAAAATAGTTATGGTTCTTGTGCACTGCACTTTATCTCACTGCCCTTGACCATTGTATGAAGTTTCTTTTAAATTCCAAACATTAATTTTCAATTTATGCACTGGACAATAAATAGTAACAAAGGGCAAAAACTCTTAAATGAGTCAAGAAATAGTTATGGTTTCTGTGCACTACGCTATATCGCAATATACTTGACCATTGTATGAAATTGTATTGAATTTCAACTAGTAGTTTTCAAGTTATGCTCTGGAAAAGAAAAAGCAATGGAAAATTAACAAAGGGCAATCACTCTATAATAACTCTGGACAGAATTATGGTTCTTGAACACTTCACTTCCTCTTAATGTGCTTGACCATTGCATAAAGTTGTATTGAATTCAAACTAGTAGTTTTCAAGTTATGCTCCAGACAAGGAAAAGTAACAAAGGGCAAAAGCTCTGTAATTCAAATTAGTCAAGATGGAGTTCTTGTGCACTGAATTTCCTCTCAATGTCCTTGATTATTGTATGAAGTTGTATTGAATTCTAACAACAAGTCTTCAAGTAATATACCCTAGACAAAAAAGCAATGAAAAAATAACAAAGGGCAATAACTGTAATTACTTTAGTTAGAGTTATGGTTCTTAAGCACTGCACTTCCCATTATTGTGCTTGACCATTGTATGAAGTTGCATTAAATTCAAACCATTAGTCTTCAAGTTATGCTCCAGACAAGGAAAATGCAAGGGACAGCTGGATAGAACAACCGACCGACAAACCATTGAGTGACTCCTATATACCCCCCCTAAACTTCATTTTGGGGATAAAATGAAAATATGACATAACCAAGAATAAAATTATAATTTTAAGATTCCCCGCATATTTCCTAATTGAACATAACAATATTATGCAATGAATTACCGTTGATGTTCAATATATTTTAGACGTGATGTTTTTCAAGTAAAAAATGTAAGTGAACAGGTAGATAATTCTTGCAATATTGGTACTAGAGTTATGAACCTTTTCACATAAGATGTGGTTAATGATAAGGAACATACATTTGAAGTATTAAGTTAATCCCATAAGAAATAAAAAAGTTACAGTAAATAAGAGGGCCATCATGGCCCTGAATCGCTCATCTGTAAATTCTTTGAACAATTTTTTCAAGTTGACTACCAAAGGATAGCAGTTTATAAGGAGATGTTGTTTAAAGTAAAAGTTTACGGACAGGTGCTGGATGAAAAGGAATCACAAAAGCTCACCATGTCACTTTGTGACAGGTGAGCTAAAATAGTATTTTTTAAGGAAAATTCTTCAAGTTCAATGGGATATAAATCTGAGTTATGAACCTTGTCACATGAGATGTGGTTGATGATAAGGAACATATAATTGAAGTATGAGGTTGATCCCTTAAGTAATAAAGAAGTTACAGTTAAAAATCCTATCACATTGGTTGATGATAAAAAATATATATTTGAAGTTTGAAGTTGATACCTTAAGAAATGAAAAAGTTATAATGAAAAATATTTTACTGCACCAAACTTTTTATCTGAAATCTGGCCGATGCAGGGGCGAGTTAAGGACAGCTCTCTTTATACTTTGTAACTATTTACTTAGTTAAGGACGGAATATCTGAATTAAAGGACAACCTTTCCTTGTAAATATGAGACAGTCATTGGTAAATAAATACAAAGGCTGTATAAACTAGAAATGTGTCCATAGGACACGGATGCCCCCACACGCCACTCTTCTGTCAATCTTATGACTCTAGGTCAAATATTTTTTGGACTACATGTGCCACAATGATAACTAAAAATCAACAAAGGGCCATAATTCTGTTAAATTTGGTCGCAGCAAAAATTCCTTCCTTTACTACCATCTACACATTAAGGTTCTTCATCCCTTGAAATTTAAGCAAAATCTGCCATCCGGTTTAAGAGGAGTTGCGTTCACAAAATTTCTACAGAGTATATAGTGAAAAAATCAACAAAGGGCCAAAACTCTGTTAAATTTGGTTGCAGCAAACATTCCTTCCTTTACTACCATCTACACATTAAGGTTGTTCATCCTTGGAAGTTTAAGCAAAATCTGCCATCCTGTTTGAGAGAAGTTGTGTTCACAAAATTTCTACATAGTATATAGTGAAAAAATCAACAAAGGGTCATAATTCTGTTAAATTTGGTTGCAGCAAAAATTCCTTCCTTCACTACCATCTACACATTAAGGTTGTTCATCCCTGGAAGTTAAAGCAAAATCTGCCATCCGGTTTAAGAGGAGTTGCGTTCACAAAATTTCTACATAGTATATAATGAAAAAATCAACAAAGGGCCATAATTCTGTTAAATTTGGTCGCAGCAAAAATTCCTTCCTTTACTGCCATCTACACATTAAGGTTGTTCATCCCTGGAAGTTTAAGCAAAATCTGCCATCCGGTTTAAGAGGAGTTGCGTTCACAAGATTTCGGGACGTACGGACAGACATACGGACGGACGGACACTCGGACGGACAAGTGCAACGCTATATGCTCCCACTCTGTTGGGGCATAAAAAGTGGAAAAAAAAACTATCGTCTGACATTACAAGTGACATTGACTGTGTGACTCCCAGCACAGGACTATCCAAGGTATATTCCTTTCAGATAGGCTATCAATAAAGGCTTTATAAGCCAATATACATGTATAAAAATTTGCTGTTGGCACATGTCACTTTGATCAATCCAAAAACTATGCAAGATATCTTTTGGTAACATGGCAACCAGAGTTCTGCTTGGAATTTAATTCTTTAAACAATTTTTAAAGTTGACTCGTAACCAAAGGAACATTCCTGTGTGAAGTTTAGATGTAATTGGCTTAGCGGTTTATGAAGAGATGTTGTTTAAAATAGAAGTTTTTGCCAGAAAAAAGCAATCACAAAAGCTTACCATGTCACTTTTTGACAGGTGAGCTAAAAATAAAGGCTTTATGAGCAAAAATATTCAAATTTGGTTTTTTACACCAATGACCTTGACCCTAGAGACCCCTTACTCCCCACAAAATTAGAGGATCACTTAGGGTATTTACCTACCAAATAGGAAACATTTCATTGAATAAGTGAAATGATTAGGAAATATTTAAGATAAATCCAACTTGCCGGAATAGGTTAACCATACAAGGCCCTATTTTTAAAGTGATAAAAAGGGAAATAACTGGGAAGAATGGATGGCACAGTTATCTTACTTGGCAATATCATGTACTTTGTACTGATAAGTAAGTGTGATATAATGAACATAAGAACTTAAGATATATCCAAATTGCCATTTTTGGTTAACCAATTATTTATTTTCTAAGTGCTGAAAAGGGCAATAACTTGGTAAAAATGAAAGCCATAATCCAACTTGCCATTTTAAGCTAACCTGGTACGGACGGACGGACGGACATTCTAACAGGAGAGCAGAAATGAGGCTACTCTATTGTTCTTTTTAGCCACACAAATGAAAATAGCTACATAAAAGCATTACGGAATGAATGACATCAAAGAGTAAGAACAGTTACCTATTGTCCCTCTAGCCACATAATTACTGTCCTGTGAGTGCGGACGGACAGACAGACGGACGCCAGGGAGTATAACATAATATGCCCAAAATTCTTTCGGGCATATAAAAATCTTAAAGGGCCATAACTCTTACATAAATCATTGAACAGGAAAATGCCATATCATATCACCATTATAACATTTATAGCAATGTACAGACGCTGTCACAGAGGCTGCGAAAAGTTTATCGCCAGAAATGTTAAAAACATTACAAACATTATATATAGAAGTACTATTTATAAGTAAATATTATTGCAACAAACCTGTTGATGCATTTTCATGACATGCTGTAATTTCAGCACGGAACCGGGCACGGTCTCCAATTGTAGACAGACCAAGAGATAGTAAATCAGTGTCTGCTAATCTCTTGCATGTGTCAATACTGTCGATCCTCTGGGTTTTGAAGTTTTCAACAAGGTGTCTTAGACCTATTCTACCTAACAATGATGTAATAGTATCATACTGTGCCATGATGTGTAGTACATCAATGTAACCTGAAATAAAAACAAATACAGGATGGTTTTGTATAATGTGACATATACAGACTATTACCTTGTTTAATTCACACTGCCACAGTCAGAAATACAAGAACTGTCGGAGGACAGTATTGGCTCGACTATTCGGAAGGTTGTGACAAGGGTGTTTTATTGAGTATAATAATGCCAATTACCTATGAATACATAAAATTGACAGAAAAGGTACAAAGGCTTGTTATTAAGCAAAACTTTACCATGAATTTCTAAGTTGAAAAAGGGGAGAAAATCAGCCTAAATGCAAGATAGAATTATGAATCTTTGTCAGTGACCTACAATTATGACCCTAAATGCATATGTGAAGTTTTAAATAAATATCTTATATAGTTATTGAGATATGTAAAACTTGCATGTAAACATTAACCAAGAGACTAAGTAGAAAAGGGGATATGAATCAGCCTAAATGCAAGATAGAGTTATGGAACTTGGTCAGTGACATACAATTATGACCCTCCAATTATGACCCTAAGTACATGTGTAAAGTTTCAAGTAAATATCTTTGAAGATTTTTTAACCTTTAACCAAAAATTCTAAGTTTCAAAGAGGCAAATAATTCTGCAAATATTGCAGGCAGAGTTATGCAATTTTGCAAACTGTTGTAGATTGTTACTATAAAAAAGTATTGTAAATTTCAATTGAATATCTCAAGCAATAATTGAGATATTTGACTTTACAAAAAACTTTAACCAAAATTTCTAAGTTAAAAAGGGGCATAATTCTGTCAATATTGTAGGCAGAGTTATCCAACTTGTCAATCTGATGTACCTTGTTACTGTAAATAAGTATTGTAAGTTTCAATTGAATATCTCAAGCAATAATTGAGATATTTGACTTTACAAAAAACTGTAAGCAACGCAGACGCCGACGCGGACGCTGGGGCAACTACAATAGCTCTCATATTCTTGGAATAGTCGAGCTAAAAATGACAGCCCTCAGGATCGCTTACCTGAGATATACACTTATACAGCATTTAGAAAAGTTCACAATTCTTAAATTCATTTAATTAAGTAATAAGATCAAATTTTGAAAACAAGATTGCATTTGTGAAAAATGTTCTTTCTTCGTTTATATACAATTGAGTCTAGTGAATTTGGTGGTCAAGGTCATAGTACAACCTGTCAAATGAAAGACAAGGTACAGATGTGTCTAATTTTTTAGTTACAAAGGCCATAATATATAGTGCAATAAATGATTCAAAATATAACTGTCAGATTCAAAATACAAGTATTTGCTGTAAAATTTAGTTATTTACTGTATAATGCATAGCTGCATTATTTGAAATACAGTTGTTGTTTTTTTCAATTAAGCATTACCTATTTCTGCAAACATAACAAGAATGCATAAGTGAAAAAATGCTATGCCACGGGCACCGTATTAATATAACATATAACATGTACATAATGAAATTCAATGACCTCAGGGTGGGGCCAATTTTGACCGCAGGGCTATAATTTGAACAATCTTGGTAGGTTTTTCTAGTTTTTACTATACATACATAATGATAATCAATGACCCCCTGGGCAGGGTCAATCTTGACCCAAGGGCTATAATTTAAACAATCTTGGATGATGTCTACAACACAATGTTACATGTTTAAAATCTTGGTAGATGTCCACAACACAATGTTTCATGCCAAATCTCTAACCTCTAGCCATCGTCAATTCAGAAAAGATTTTTTAAGGTTTTACTATATACATATATGGAAAACCTGTGTGACCCACCCCCCAGGGGTGGGGCCAATTTTGACACTAGAGACATAATCTGAAAAACTTTGGTAGAGGTCCTAAAGATGATTTCATATACCAAATATCAAAGCACTCAGTGTTTTCGCTACTCTGCATCTCTTGAGTTATTGACACAATAATTTCACGAATGACGCAAAATTGGAAAAGGCACAGCGCATTTTCTATGACGCAGTGATAATCTGCTTTACATGTAATGAGATGCATTCTCATTAAGTTATTTCTCCTATTATTAGTGCCATCTTGTTAAAATCAGCAATTATTGTTTGAGTATCCCAAATTGATTTATTTCCGGTAACTGCGGGTATGTTTAAGATGCTAACTTATTCTTTGTCGTTATCGGCACAACATTTAACCGTCCTACAATCAGTCACGGTATCCAGGATCTAGACATGCATGCCAAGGTCAGGTGTAAACATGCAGACACATTTCTCACAATGGCAAGCTCACCACAAAAGAAGGGCTTTTAAGTCAGTGTCATAGATAACAATCTTATCTACATCTCTGCTTTAGTGGCTAAAAATATCAAAGTTTCTGCAATAACGTATGACCGGTTAAATGTTTTCATGCATTCTTCCTTTCAAGATTTTTCATTTGCATCCCCAAAAAGTGAGAAATTGAAGTTCATGTGAGAAATCAAACAGTTCTGATATTTACTACAAGTATAGTTTTTACTTATTTAAAATTTGACCCGTAATAATTTCAAATGACCCTTATATTTTTATACAGAGGGTCTCAAATGACCCTCAAAAAATCTAGCCTGGCAGAAACACTGACTTAGCACTAAGCCTTGCCCCTTAAGACAAGAAATTTAGTTTAATAAGTTTTCATTATATACACATAAGGAAAACCGATGATCCCTGGTAGAGGACCTATATATAATATTAGACCAAATATCAAAGCTCTAAGCATTCTAACTTCAGACAAGAATTTTTTTCATGTTTTTAATATATGTATAGTTCTCCCCTTGGGTACTCCACCTTTGCCTGTTCCTGTGTATTAAGGAGCACCTTAATGATCATAAATAGTCTTCAAATGTATTTTTTCTGCAATTGTATACATATTTAAATAAAACTGGGAAAAATTATAGCGAAATGTTGTTCGGTTTTCATTATATATGTCTTTAATGAACATCACCGTTATGCGCCATTTTCAGTCCCTTATAATGCTACTTTCAGTATAAGCAAAGAATGGAAGTATACCCAATGTTAAGTGTTCTAAATCTGGTTGTTTCAACATCTGTACAATTTTATAGCAAAAGTATGAGCCCCTAGTGTATAGACTTAGAGAAATATTCAATAAATAGCCCATAATTAAAAAAAAAATATGACATTTTAGACCTAAATTGCAACTGAAATGACACAAAATAGAGCAAATTTCATTTCTGTCAGACTTTAAATGGTGTTACTTTTTCATACATCAAAGTAAATCCCTTGTTAATTAAAACTTTATATGCATGCTATAAAAATTGCCATAAATTTAAGTCACATAGCACATTTAAAGGCAGTCAGATAGACATTAAAGAGACCCGTTTGAGTTGTCTCCCTTGCTCTAGAGAAATTCAACACAGTTTATAAAAACTAATTAAGGTCCAGCTGCACACGGCTTATCAGCATGAGGAATGACCAAAAACTCTCCAGTAATGACTCATATATGGTATTTAACACACACACAGATTTCATAAATGCATTTTATACAGAAAATTTGTGCAGGACTATTGCTGGAATATATAGTAAAATTTGGAATACTTTATGCTTCTATAATATAGTTAGATCATAGTTTTGAGACATTTTTCATATATTGGAGCTTAAAATTGTGCAATATGGGTAGATCTAATGTTAGGAGAAGTAGCAAACATAACAGGGCACACAAAAAAACTCAGTTTAAGCCTGGAGTAAAACATGTTAAACATGATTATAGCCATGATCATTATATAAATGACTTACCAAATGAACCTGTTGAACAAGTTGTGAGACTTAGTCAGTCAGAGGCAACTGATGTAAAACATATAACCAGTAACAGCAAAAGTGATGATGATGACAGTGTTAGTCTACCATACTCAGACCAAAATCTGAAAATGAGGTAATAAATGATGAAGTTGCTGAAATTGATGAATGTATCATTGTACATTTAGACAATTTAAAACAATTAGTGTCATTGTTCCATCGGCAGCACTGCCAAAACGCGTCCATTTCCCTGAGAATAGTGCGACGGCATGGACTTTGTATCAAAGTATCTATTCATTGCCAGAGCTGCCACTTTCAAAGTGATGCCATCAAAATGTCAAGGCGAATTCCCAGCAAAGATGTCTGAGTTTGAGTTGTCTCCCTTGCTCTAGAGAAATTCATCACGGTTTATAAAAACTAATTAAAGTCCAGCTGCACACGGCTTATCAGCATGAGGTATGACCAAAAACTCTCCAGTAATGACTCATATATGGTATTTAACACACACACAGATTTCATAAATGCATTTTATACAGAAAATTTGTGCAGGACTATTGCTGGAATATATAGTAAAATTTGGAATACTTTATGCTTCTATAATATAGTTAGATCATAGTTTTGAGACATTTTTCATATATTGGAGCTTAAAATTGTGCAATATGGGTAGATATAATGTTAGGAGAAATGGCAAACATAACAGGGCACACAAAAAAAAACTCAGTTTAAGCCTGGAGTAAAACATGTTAAACATGATTATAGCCATGATCATTATATAAATGACTTACCAAATGAACCTGTTGAACAAGTTGTGAGACTTAGTCAGTCAGAGGCAACTGATGTAAAACATATAACCAGTAACAGCAAAAGTGATGATGATGACAGTGTTAGTCTACCATACAAACTCAGACCAAAATCTGAAAATGAGGTAATAAATGATGAAGTTGCTGAAATTGATGAATGTATCATTGTACATTTAGACAATTTAAAACAATTAGTGTCATTAGTCCATCGGCAGCACTGTCAAAACGTGTCCATTTCCCTGAGAATAGTGCGACGGCATGGACTTTGTATCAAAGTATCTATTAATTGCCAGAGCTGCCACTTTCAAAGTGATGCCATCGAAATGTCAAGGCGAATTCCCAGCAAAGTTGTCTGAGTTTGAGTTGTCTCCCTTGCTCTAGAGAAATTCAACACGGTTTATAAAAACTAATTAAGGTCCAGCTGCACACGGCTTATCAGCATGAGGTATGACCAAAAACTCTCCAGTAATGACTCATATATGGTATTTAACACACACACAGATTTCATAAATGCATTTTATACAGAAAATTTGTGCAGGACTATTGCTGGAATATATAGTAAAATTTGGAATACTTTATGCTTCTATAATATAGTTAGATCATAGTTTTGAGACATTTTTCATATATTGGAGCTTAAAATTGTGCAATATGGGTAGATCTAATGTTAGAAGTAGCAAACATAACAGGACACACAAAAAAAAACTCAGTTTAAGCCTGGAGTAAAACATGTTAAACATGATTATAGCCATGATCATTATATAAATGACTTACCAAATGAACCTGTTGAACAAGTTGTGAGACTTAGTCAGTCAGAGGCAACTGATGTAAAACATATAACCAGTAACAGCAAAAGTGATGATGATGACAGTGTTAGTCTACCATACTCAGACCAAAATCTGAAAATGAGGTAATAAATGATGAAGTTGCTGAAATTGATGAATGTATCATTGTACATTTAGACAATTTAAAACAATTAGTGTCATTGTTCCATCGGCAGCACTGCCAAAACGCGTCCATTTCCCTGAGAATAGTGCGACGGCATGGACTTTGTATCAAAGTATCTATTCATTGCCAGAGCTGCCACTTTCAAAGTGATGCCGGTGACGAAATCTAGAATGGGAATGGATGATGTGTCACTTGTTCTCACCTGCTTAAATATCAAGGCACCTTCTTCATCCCTCATTTAGAAGAAAGTGAACAAGGCCTGTGACAGGGCCGAAGAGGTTGGAGAGGCCCAGTTACAGGCCAATCAGGACTACCTTGGCCACGTCCTGTCCGCGTCCTATATTTTATATAGCAACCGATTCATTCATTCATATTCATTTTATTTATTTATTTGTTTATTTATTAAATTTATTTATTAAGAATAAATTTAATTTTCATACAATTATACCATTTTAATTCAATTATCTAATCAATTGTGAGATAACCGTTGAATAAACAACTAATCAACATGTTGAATAAACAAGGTGACATGCAATAAAAACTTTAAATGGATGAAAGTGCTGTTATATATAATTTGGCAATACAACCAAATAACCTAAATCAGCTTAAAACTTAGTAAAAATAAAGGTAATAAGCAAAATTTTTAATCAAATAATACTAAAAATAATAAATATAAACATATATACGCATTTTGTTGTTGACCAACTTGTTTTATTTACTTTATAGAAAAAAATTGGATGAGGGGTGAAGTGTCTTACTGATTTTGGGGGGTGAAGTGTCTGAAGGGATGAAGTGTCTTCAAAATTGGAGGGTGAAGTGTCTGGGGATTAAGTATCTGGGGGATGAGGTGTCTTGCTACCCTGCTGACAAGGTCGAATCAACTTTCAAGTGAGAGACGAAAGATCAGAGTAAAATAATTTAGATTAAACAGCACAAAAATCACTCCACAGTACTAACAAACCAGATATTAATAAACATGATACTTCTGGTACATTTATTATACAAATATTTAATGACACACGTAGTTAAAAAATAAATAAAGAAGATACAACTTACTTTGAGTTTTCCCGCTGTTGCAGATAACGCCATTAACGGTGCATAGTGAGATATAACCCAGTAAATTTTACCCCATCATCATAATGACAGAAGCACACGATATAATGATGTTTGCACTTCATATAAAGCAGCGGTCATATAATTATAGATGCACATCGTATAATGAAAAATCGACATAATATATTGATAAGTTGACTGTATATAATGATGCAACCACATAATATATTCATAAATGCACAACGTATAATAATAGATGCACATCGTATAATAACAGATGCACATCGTATAATGAAAGATTGACATAATATATTGATAAGTTGACTGTATATAATGATGCAACCACATAATATATTCATAAATGCACATCGTATAATAATAGATGCACATCGTATAATAATAAATGCACATCGTATAATAATAGATGCACATCGTATAATGAAAGATTGACATAATATATTGATAAGTTGACTGTATATAATGATGCAACCACATAATATATTCATAAATGCACATCGTATAATAATAGATGCACATCGTATAATAACAGATGCACATCGTATAATGAAAGATTGACATAATATAATGATAAGTTGACTGTATATAATGATGCAACCACATAATATATTCATAAATGCACATCGTATAATAATAGATGCACATCGTATAATAATAAATGCATATCGTATAATAATAGATGCACATCGTATAATGAAAGATTGACATAATATATTGATAAATTGACTGTATATAATGATACAACCACATAATATATTCATAAATGCACATCGTATAATAATAAATGCACATCGTATATTGAAAGATTGACATAATATATTGATAAGTTGACTGTATATAATGATGCAACCACATAATATATTCATAAATGCACATCGTATAATAATAGATGCACATCATATAATGACTGGTTGACATCATATAAAGGTACATTGACATCATATATTGTTGAGTTGACTTCATATAAGGATGCATCTACATAATATATTCATGAGTGCACATCGTATAAAGAAAGAGTGACACAACAACGTTCATTTTTACAATCATAAGAAAGTCAAGGCTTTCCATACTTTCTGATACTTCTATTTCAAAAGTGTCTGAGGTATAAGCTATTTAATCAAATTGATTAAAAACGTTCTAAAGTGACATAATGCTGCATTTTTCATTGTCATCCTGAGTTGAATGAGCTATATTTTAACAGACTGACTGTTATAATGATGATTGAACAAAAACTGATTTTGAAAATGTTATAAAATGCACGCAAATATAAAAAACTGCTCCTCTCTTTTTATAAATAAAAAGAATTATGGGAAAATGAGAACATACTTTGACTTTCATATGTTAGCTCATTTTTAATGCTAAGAAAATTGTGTGTTTGTTTGTTTCTTTGCTCCATTTTACACATCCGGTAGATTTTAGATAATTATCTTAGATACATTTGGAATAAGCTTCTATGTCAAAAAGCATGAAGCATCATAGGGAAATATTCTTCTTGTGTTCCAAGTTCCAATACCACCATGTACCATTTAACTATAATGTAAACCTAAAAACTAGCGTGCCATATGAATATAGCCAAATCCCATATGGAATATAAAAAGCCTTAAATATTCATAGGCTTTCTTTATTGATTATCACCTTCTTAACAGGATGTGTGGTAAGTCAAATAAACAGTCGAAAATGATAGCAACAAGCTTAACTTTGTGAAGATGATATACAACAATTACAGAAAATAACACAATAGTTATACTTGAATATGCATGTACACGCATTTTGTTGACTTACAGTTGCCAACTCTCATATGGAATATAAAAAACTTAAATGTTCATAGGCTTTCTTTATTGATTCACACCTCCTCTACAAGATGTTTGGTAGGTCAGATAAATAGTTAAAATGATAGCAAGAAGTTTTACTTTGTAAACAGGATATATAACAATTACAGAAAATTACACAATAGTTAAACTAGAATATGAATGTACACGTATTTTTGTTTCCTTACATATATTTAAAAATTAAAATTTATTATGTCACATTAAATTGTATTTTTGGAAGTCAGATTGACCATTTAAATTTTAACAGAAGACATAATTACCTACAAAGTAAGAAAAAAAATATTTAATTTATCATATTAACATCAAAAACTAACTGGTAGGCTGGTACTAGTATTGATCTTGATAACTGTTGGTTTAAAAATGCCAATACTGAAATATAAATAAATTAATCTTTAGATATCTTCGTAGCACTAATGTTGGCCGTGTATTTTTCATTTTTATACGTAACAACTGGAAAGGGAGATATTGTAAAGTACCAAACCGACGTAATCACCAGCTAATAATTCATCTAACATAAATAATATATCTTAGTCAGATAAGATCAATATTAAAGGTGCCTTTATTTTCAATTTCAAATAAGAAAAGGTGATTTTACATGCAAGACATTTTGTTTTAATTGATTTACAAATTTTAACTTATTTAATTAAAAGATAGTGTGCTTATTTTTTCTCACAATTCGGACACATGCTCAATAAGCTGATGCAAAAGAGGGAAACATTGTTGTAGACCTGATGTTTTGGGAATTAACAGTACTCTTTGAGCATAGAGGTTATACTCACCTAACAATGTATATATTATTACTAGTGAAAATATCTCAGTTTTTTTTTTTAAAATGGAATTGCAACGTGAATGAAATAGCATGGTAACGAAGTCTTAAACATGACACATTCTTGAGACTGTCATACACAACAGTTTTGCATCTAACGTAAAAGTTTATAATTCCAATTTTAGGTAGTTCAGTAAATGAAATCGTCTCATCAACAACCCAGCCGTTAGGTCAAGAAATTCGTGCTCTGTGTCAAAACTAAGCATTGGCAATAAATGTTTGTAGCAGTACAGAATAAGTAGTATCTATCAGCAGTTAAACAAGTTCTCCGGTGTCGAGAAACTTTATCATATTAAAATTTCTTTCTTTTTGCGGTGAAATTCTATATTCAGGACATTTCTATTTCCTATTGTACCACTGTCCTTCCTCTTCTGCATTATATGCTGTTGCCTTTTTCTTCTCCGACAATTAATGCCCATCATATATGTACCATTTCGTTAGTGTTTCGATATTTTGATACGAAATAATTGGCAATTTTGCATTAATAATATTCTTACATTTCCTCATCAAATTGCCATCAATTGTTCCTGTAAGAAATGATTGGCAGCTTAATTTCCGGAAATTTGTATATGAAAATGTGTTCCCTTTACAAAAAGACTTATTTTCAGATTCTGTTTTATATTTGAATCATTTCGTTCTGAATTCAGGACAAGTTATTTTTTGTTCAAGAATGCCCATTTAGACAATTTTTATTCTAAATAAAATAATGATTAAAAATTTGATTTTTTTGTGTGTAAAATAAGCACTTAGAATTGAAGTATTGATTTGGCTTAGGTTTTAGAATTACAATTTTATAATTGATAGATTACTAGAAGTAACATGAGGTCGGAAACCTTATTGGGGAAACATAAATCGATCGTTTACCAAACAATATCATAAAATATGAAATGAACAGTCTTCCGATACATTATAAGATTCTGAATTAGTTTTTTTCTTGCTCATATATGAAGATTGTGATATACTATCTGAACTTACATTCAAACCTACTAAAGCATAATTATAAAATTTATCTCGCCAAATACAACACTATTTTATAATTCAAACCTAAGCAATCTGGTATAACTATAGCAACAAAAGCGATAAAGAAACAAATTATTTAGCGGAAAGACATTAATAGGCTACAACGAAATTAATTGTTTTAAGTATTATCCGGACTAATGACCAATTAATTCAAGTGGAAAAACATCAAAATCGGTTTCATTGACATCAAAAGTAGTTTTAAGCTATGTAAAACGTTGTTTTATTAAAAATGGAACAAGCTTCAGTGCTTTTCATTATGTCATTCATGTAGCGGATAAATAATTTGACTTTTTCAAACTTGGAGTTGGCTGAAAAAGTCTAGGGAAGACATCAGCATGATAGCATGAATTATAAGGAAAACAAACTGGAGAAAATAACATTCCGTGACTGAATGTAATAACCAGACAGTTAGCCTATTTCAGAAGTTGTCTTATGGATCTAATAACATACTGGTATCAGTATTATTGTCTCGTAAACAGCGTTAGATCATCAACCGTGTTCGAACGTATTTCCTAAAACAGTTTATGCCTTTGAATTTTAGTTAATCAATATTTCCAGTGAAGGACCAAACTGCTTAATGTTTGTCTGTGTATTTTTATAAAATTATCATTTAATAATTCTGCTCTGCTGTTTCATTCAGTTTTCTTAATAGATCCATATCTCTGTTAACGTACAGCGTATTTTTCTCAAGGTGAAAATTAACACTAATCAAAATGACAGTTCATTTCGAAACTTTGAACATAAGGCACTCTACAAAAGCACACAAAAGTGTAATATGTAAACGGTATTCAACAATTTAGGCAAATAAATACTTTATCACATTCTACATGTATAAACAGAACTTTACACTGATAGGATAATACAAGTAACATTAGAGTCTTATAAATATTGATTTTTGACTTTCGAATCACTTGCATATTTCTTATACTTCATAATACAAATTTATGTATATTGTACAAAATAGCAAAATACCAAAAAGGGTGATTCAAGTTCGCCTGTCAATAGAAAACATTGCTTGTGATCCCTTTATATATCATAACTTCTATGTTTGATTCACACTTCTCCTTGTAAATTTTAATAACACGTTCACTATATATTGGCTTTTTTCTAAGCTCCACAGACTCTTTCTGCGAAAGTATGGTAATATTATTTTGTTACAGTAACAGTTTAGATTTTATATTTAATGTAAGTGTTTGTCGATGTAAAAATAAGAACTTTATAATAAATGCCTTAATTGGCGACAAGAGTGTCCGGAGATATTTGATTTTTTTTTAATCATGAATGTATAACTTTTAATAGTACATGTATATATAATAAAATATGGAAAATATGTAAAAAAGTCCACTTACTTATTTCTGACATGCACACCATATTGTCTGGAATATGAATGAAATATTTTCTTTTTTGTTTGATGTAACGTTTATCCATCATTTCATTCGTAAACAACAATGATTGTATCAGTTTATTCATAAATGGATCATTCATATTATGGTCTTCAGCCTAGGTAACTTGGTTGTTCAATGCAAATTACACACACTAAAGCCCCTGAGTGTGATGTTTGTTATAGTGAAAGAATTATTGTTTTGTTTGTTTCTTATTTTCCCCATTTTTAAGCTGTATTTTCTATTTTTATCTACTGATAATTGTGTTAAAAGTGATGAAAATATTAAATTAACAAATGCAATTAAAGGGGCGGCAAATTTATTTTTGCTTTCACTTGCCGTTAATGTTACGCCAGAAAGAATTTTTTGTTTCCTATACTGTGATTATAATTATATCATGATAATAGTTGTCGATAACAACTCATTATTGGAAAGCTGTTTAAAAGCTCGTGTTTTTAGGGAATTATATATATATTTAACGAATAGACAGCTATGCAATTTGTATTATAATCTTATTCGTCACAAGAAAACTCATGATCTGTGCAGGGACAATTTAAACTACAAAGCTATAATTTGAATAACTTGAATAACTAAAGAAGAGGTTTACTAGACATGTCTCAAAATATTTAAGCACTAGGCTTTGTGGATGTCCAGAAGATAATTTCTAAATTTGATTCTTATAATTCCTTTTAGTTGCAATGGCAACCAGATTTCTGAATGGAATCAAATTATTTGAACAACGTTGGAAGCCTTTTACCCAAGACACAATCTTTCCAACTTTTTTTGAAATTGGACTCACCCTTGTTTTTTGTTTGTATTTTATTTGTTGTTTTGTTTTGATATTTTGAAGTTCACTCTATTACACACACTAGTACGTACCACAACGCAGATGTTGTGATGGCACAAAAGTAGAAATCAATTCAGGGTTGAAAAACCTATTATTCAAAAGAACAATATTTGGAAAATTGTCCAGAAACGTGATATACTGCAATAAAAGAACTCCCACACATCCCTTGTCGAACATAACGTGACTGCTTGTTTATAGAATGTTCTTTTGAAAGCATGACGTCTCATTCAGGACCAGATAATGATAATGCTAGCACTGTGCGTTTCCTTAATACAAAATAAATTTACATTAACACTTTGCTATCAATTATACTTCATAACTTTTATTTTTGTCGATTTGTGACATGACACGTAAGTTTTACTTCTGTCTACAGATGTTATTAAAGTTAATAGAAAATCACTTGTAAATTAAGTTATTCAAATAGCAAAAGAAATAAAATCATAAAAAGAACATATAGTTTGCAAACAGTTTGCTACTTTTAATGTTTTATCAGATAAAGCAAAGGCATATACATATACTCAAAGTTTTGAAAAAGTTTTCGTTATTCACTGAAAATATGTTCTCAACGTTATATAATGAAAGTCAATATAGAAAATAACTACAAAAATATGCTGAAAATAAGTATTATTTTCATTTTCTATAATCATGCTTCCGCTTTCCATGAAGAAAAAAAATTCAAATATAGTTATTTTTAAACAATCAATGAAATAATCAATTCTTTAAAATTTAATTTTATGTATGAATGTTTTATGCTCTTACATTTAAAATACGAAACATAAATTATTTTGTTTAAATTTGTACTGTATCCCATAGTCATTCAATGCCTCATTTCTTTCATAAATCTGAAATGTATTCATTTAATTAATACTCTAAAGTTATTTCATTTCCCAAATGAACTTAAAAAAAACTGATGCACATTAAAAAACACTGATGCAGCAGTAAAGACAAGAATTAGGTGTACGATGAATCAATCTGAAACAGTCATTAAAGAGTACATGTATAACGAGGAAGCAGGACGTTTTTTATTGTACCGTTTAGTATTTCTGTTAGAAGTGCTATAATTCAGGGTTGTCTGAATTATGTAAATTAAATATAAAAAGAAGTTTCAGTAAATTTGTGAAATTATTTTTTCGTTGGTTTAAAAAAAGAGAGAAATTTTCAGTCAATTGTGTCACAGTGACTGTGAATTTGCTTTACCTTTTCTTCTTGTTTTCACAACTGGTTCATTGTAAGTAACAGGACACAGTTTTATTCTCTTGCGTTCATTATTTTCCTTTCAAAATGTATGTAATCTGCTATCGAAATTCACAGGAATAAATATTTGAACCATATTTTATCAAACTACTCTATATAAGTTCCATGTATTCTCAAAGGGTGTCAACAATATTGTGTAAAATAATGTGCCTTGCGTTGCATTCTTTTTCATACCTTGTTTTGATGACAAATCAGAACTACACACATTAAATGATAAATAGTTACATTTCATATAGAATTTAAGATATTTTGATGTAGTTTTGAATAAATTTAAACATTCATACTTTAAAGTACTGAATTAACTAAAATATAAATCCAGAGAAAGAGCTATTTAGTTGTTTTGACGTTTCATCGTTATGTAAGATATTTGAAGCTGTACACTTGATTAAATATTAAGTGATTAAGATGATGTCGTAATATACAACATTTAAGTTCACATGTTTCACAACGGTTAAGCGTTATAATATAGACGATCAGCGTCAGATGTTTGCGAACATGTTTCTAAAACAACTAGCTAACATAAGCTTCACCTAGTGCTCTAAATAACACCATATATCATTTTATCATAATGTAAACAAACAAACTAGAGTGCAAGATGAAGATTGCCAAATCCCATTTGGAATATAATACAGACTTAAATATTCATAGGGTTATTTTATTGATTTACACTTTCTCAACACGATGTTGTGGTTAATTAAATAGATTGCCCTACAAAGTTGCAATCGTATTCTAATACAAACACTTATAGGTATTTTATATGTTAAATTTATTAATATATAATAGCAATCATAGCAATAAAAAACATATTTTTGGAAGTTAGATTGTCAATTTGACTTTTTAACTGAGAGCATTTCGACACAAACATAAAGTATCTGTTCTCTCTGTTTTATTCCATGCACTGTAAGTTTCTCGAAAACTAATTAATAAAGTAGATAACTGTCGTGATAATGTGGTATATTACCATAAACATATAGAATGAACCAACATACAGTTATAATTTTACATTTATACTTGATAGACGGATATAGAAATTATACAAAAACAGACGAGACAATATTGCCAGGCAATAATTCATCTAGCTTAAATTATATGTCTATATACAGAACAAAAACAGTAACAGGCGTCTTAATATTCAGTTTTAAAATAGAAAACGTAACTTAACACGCAAAGCATTCTTCATCTTGTAATTGAGCATTTTGAGTTATGTGTCTTTTTAATTGTTTCGGAATAAGGGCAGTTGTTAAATGTGCCGACATTCATGGGGGAAGGGAAATGTTGCAATAATTAAAACACTTCTTTAACGACAGAAATAAAAACATCATATTTTGTACACTGAATATGGTATTGGTCAAATTACTAGACGGAAAGAATATAACAGCTTACTGCCTACGTTCAACCTTGTGATTTCTCTAGGCAATATAAAATCGGCTTATTTAATAACCACTCATTAATGAATCAATTATGTGTTCTTATATTTCCTGGGTGTTATCAAATTATTGTGTCGATTATTCTCCGCAGGGAAGGATGAAGGCATTCCTGAAAGTTCTTGATTTTTGTGAGATTTGAAGTCAATCGTATAGGCGTAATTCATAGATGTGCTTCAGATATAATATTCTGGAACTCCGTTTCACTTTTCATTATTTTGATAATAAGTGAATACTAATAAAATTGTACTGCTTTTAACGTAGGCTTTAGTAATTCAAAACAAAAACAACATCATCAACACCAACATAAAGAAAACAACGAAATAAAAAATTAAGTCATAAGTACATAAATAAGGAAAGACAGCATATAATGAAAGAAATGTTCTGAAGTTAATTAAATGATAAAGTGATAATCTATTCAACAATATAGATATTTTTATTTTTTGTATTTCAACGGATTCGTTACTATAATATTATTATTTATTAAAGTCTCATCAATATACATTCATACAAGTTACAATCAATATATATATATACAGTCATAATAAAAAGTATATTGCCACTCCATAGTGGAGTTATAAGAGACTGTACAAACATCATATACACATTATATGAAATCATTTGAAAGGAACACAACAATAAATGATAAAAACTAAATGAACTAAAGGACTAGGCTAAACGAATTTATAAAAATTAATAATAATAATTAAAATAAATAAATAAATAAAAAATAAACGCATAAGCGAAGACACATTAGAATCAGTTTAAGTAGGAAAAGTATATGCAATTATACATACAATCTAATTAAGAAAGATTATTTACAAATTAAAATTACCCGTCTTTGTAATATAAGATAGCAGGTTTTGGCACAGATTCTTATCATATCTGGGTTGGAAAACAAAAAATCAAATTTAATGGCATCAGATAGTGTTAAAAATAAGTCATTATGATCTATTGCACGATTAAACAATTTTTCTCTTATATCACAGTACACTGGACAGTGAAACAATACATGATATTCATTTTCTGTAGTTTCACAAAATGGACAAATTCTTTCATTAATTGGCAAACCTTCGTATCTGCCAGTTTCAATTCTAATGGGAGCAACCCCACACCGGAACTTACAAAATGCGGACCTGTGTCTAGGCGGAAGAATCAATTTGCAATATTGCTCAGTGACATATTCATATTTAACGCATTTATACAACCGGAGTTTATTACCGCCACGTCTAGAAGGACCCGTACTATGCGTATAAGTTTCCGGTTTTTTAAATGGCGAATTGCCATAAATTCAATTATATTCATTGATAAAATTGAGAAACATTTATAATTCTAGGATACCAATTAAGACAGACCTTTGTTTTGTTTATAGAACTTTTAGAGAAACTACTGTTTTTTTATTATTAAGTTGTAGTTAAGTTGAAATGGAAACAGACTGAAACAGACTGAAACAACTTGAAGGTTCACAGTGATTTATAAATACACAATCATATTCAGACACTTCACCAAGACGCCAAATTATAGAATCAAATAAGGATGTGAATGAAGAAGAACAGTTCCCTAACTGTGATATTTAAACATATTATAAGATTATTAAAACAACGCATATTGATTTTCCCATCACACCTCAATTAAGTGATGACAGCAACGTCCATAATGTGCTTGATGCAAGCTTGTTGTTATAATTATCTTTGAATAATTTATAATCTTTCTGTATCATATATCTCGTATTTGTTGCTTTTGTTTATTGATTATATTTTATTCGGGAATCCATAATTTTTTTAATATTTTGGTTTTGAAGCTTAAGAGGCAATTTTGAATCGCATCAGACCGGGCTTGTTTACTTTAGTCAATCTTTTATGTTAATGTAACCATACATTTTATAAGTCTACATATTGGAAAGAGAAATTATATCGTGAAAGCTGTTATCGATCTAAGTTTTGTTTTAAATAATTGCAATAGTGCTGATTTTTTTTTTATTTATTTTGAACACCATTTTTCAATAGCAATGATTCTTTTTTCATTAAAGCCGGTCAATGAAATGAAATGTAAAATGTTTAGGCAAGTCATTCGTTTGTTCCGCAAATTAGGTAATTTAAAATATCTTAATATATTCTTTGAACCCAATTTATTTTAATATGATACAGAGTTTGTTTGGCGAATGTTATTTGCGTTATAATGCTTCTATGCATATCAATGAATGCATTCATGAAAAAGACATTCAAGATGTAAAATAATTACATTTAAATGGCATCGTATATTTCCTGAAAAGATAAAAGAAGAGGGAAATTGCCGGGCATGTTAAGACGCCGTATCAGTTCTTCCGCTTCACATTTTCTAGTTTTACTAAATGCCTTTTAAAAACATAACATTATAGCTTTTTACAAGCATTTGAAATACATTAACATACCATTTTCATGCAGTAGTGAATTCAGGCGTATGCCCACACACAATTGGGCATGCATGTTGTCATTAAGTGTTGTTAAACATTTCATACGCTTCAAAAACTATGTTGTGCAAATGTAATGATAATATAAAGGAAACACAAACTAAAACATCTTAGTTAGTAATTTGGATTAAAGAAAATAAAATGATTTAATACTAGCAATGGAGCTTTAATGAATTCATATGTATTCAGGTTTATGGCAAGGAATGTCATAAATATTAGGTAAAGCGTATCATTTCCTACAATCAGTGCTTTAAAAATGTAATGGCGCTATTTGTAAATAAATATTTTATGCCAATGCATCAGTTTAGGCGTTTGTTTGTTATTTCAATTCAAACTTATTCAAATTTTTCCCCATCTTGTTGTTATCCCCAATCTTGTTGTTTGTTATGATTTTGGCTGCAAACATGATGCATTAGCAATTGAAATACGACCACATACCAGGGGGTCTGGTGCGTTTGAAATGCTTTAATTATTTTTTATACCATGGTAAAATATGAATAGAAATACCATTTGGGTACTTGTTGCTTTGACGGACATTATATCATTTTTCATTATAATTATCAAATTTCGTCATGACCCATTTATTGACGTGAAAATAAAACCATTCTGAATAATCAAAAAGAAACGATTCGAGCAGTTGCTTATATAAAACGTTGATATAGATACAGCTAAATAAGACTTATTTTAAACGGATTGAAACTTTCAGTCGTTGCCATTAGTAAGTAATTTGTTCTTCCGACATTTAGCAAACATAGTTTGTTGATATTTCCTATTGCATAATCTATAATTGAGTAAAATTTTGTAATAGTAAAATTGGCCGTAGAAAGGGATATCTTTTTGGATACATTGGCGATTTATATGAATAAAACAATTTACATAATAAAAAAGAGAAAATAACTATCAATGAATATCAAGCGCAATCGTAAAAGAGATATGTATTTTGGTAAGTGTTATATATCACAATTAATATCCTTATAAGCTTTTGTAATATACCCTATATTCCAATACATATTTAATTGATAACATCATATTTATATTTTTGTTATTGAAAGACGTTTCATGATAAGATACCTTCAGTGCATTGTTAAACATAGATGTATAGGCATAATTGTGCACTTTGCATTTGATCTGTCAGCAATCTTAGATAGTCATTC
>NW_026863622.1:0-5026 GCF_026571515.1 Ruditapes philippinarum
AGCATCCGGGACGTCTTTTTCAAGCAGAATTCTTCCTGGAAGCCCATTCTTCGTTCTTTGGTGGTAAAGGAGACGACAATACCGTCAAGGCATCAACTTTCTGACTGACGACAAACAAAAACGGCATCTATTAGCGCCAAACCTCCAGAGTAAGTCACGACAGGTCAACCAATCACCTCTGGTACTTATGATGACTTGACTATGACCTTCCGTGTGCCTTCTCCGCGACGTGCACGCCTCTGGAGGTATTTGGAGAAGTTTCAACAAAAACTTCCAAAACACGCCATTTATAACACCATTCATAGCACTGACGGCTTCGATGTTCTTCATCTATTTGCGGGAAAATGGTCGACAGGGAAAAACCCTACGTAAAACCGCACACCCTGTTAACAACAGATTTTCCGCAGTATATATTTCAAGCTAGTGAGGTTTAAAAATACACGTAGAATCTATCGATTAACTACCATAAGTTGGTTGAGTGTTGGCGGTAAAAAAAGAAGATATAACTTCCTGATCAATTTTCACTTAGGTTGATTCAGTTTTGAATAAGCTTTGCAGAGATGTATTTTTTCAAGAAATATTTAGCTTTAATATTATCCGACGCCGTCAGTAATGAAATGGGATTAATTTTCTGAAACGTGATTTTATTCGAAAATCACAGATTTGCTTCTGGAGAAGACAACCTTCTGTCCGTAGAGCATGAATATTAATACTCATCACAAGACAGTATCTTATTGATCTCAATTATGGTACATCTAAACGTGTATAATTTTTATGTTCAATAAAAATGTTGCATCACTTGCAGTTGTTATTATCATTCAATAATATTAAAATGACATAAAGTATTTATGATGAACAGTCCTAGAATATTTTGATAAGGAACCGTCAGTTGTAAAATGTTATTGTTATCTGATAATGAACAGTCGTCATACTTGCTGGTATGTCATTTATTATTGACAGTTTAGGTTTTTCAAAATTTGCATGATTAACAGTCCGAATGTAGACCTCAATTAAATGTTCTGGAATATTAACAAAATGAATAGTCAACCACATTAACCATATATATGAATGGTTGAACACAACAGTAAGGATAAATAGCGCAATGTGCATATCTTTTTATTTTGGTAGCATATTTTAAGCAAAAAGAAAAGAAACTATAAGTCTGAAACATTCTCTCATAGCCTCCCCATCAGTACATTCAGTGCTTTGATTAACTTTAAGGTCCCAGCTTCTTTCAATACCACTTCCAATTGTTCTTGCGCCTTAATGCTCGAATGACGAATAAAAACTGTTTCGCGCATGTCACGTGATGGTGTGCCAACCACGTTAACTTTTTGGTCCTTCCGAATTATCCAGGCGGGTCACAATAGTTTCATATAAATACAAAGCAAACAAGTAGAGGTCTTGATGCTAAAGCATCAAGTCGCCGGATAGAAAATTGATTGTTTTATCATAAATATAAGAAAATATCAGTTTTAATTAATGATTCAAGTATAAAGAAAAGAGGAACAATATGTTGGATAACTGTTTATTTGCATCATATTTTAAGCAAACTTACTTAGCAATAGTGTCAAGGAACTGCTATGATTATCAAATAAGCAAGTACTGTCTGGCAATATTGACCTGAGACTCATTAGTTTTCGGGAGGTGTTTCGTTAGTTTACGTAACTTATTATGATTAATGCTAAAGGTTTTATGATAGTATAGATCTTGATATTAAAGCAATGGCCTAGTGGTAGTTAGCATGACGAAGTTGTGACCTAGTAGGCCAAGTTAGAATCTTTGAAAATTCTTTTTGCAGTTTTCATAAAACTATTTTCTATTATTTCTTTTAACTATATGAAACATAAGTTGATAAATCGTGTTTCATTTCTAGCATTTATTTATTTCATAATTTTGTAAGGCAAGTGATACTTGTAATTCTACCTTATTGCGACGGACGCGCCCTCATGCGCGTTCGAACTATGTCATCTACACATGGGATTTCTTCGGCTACAATCGCGCAAGTGTCCTCAACCGAATAACAGCCCAAGAAATACTACATGAATTTGATCCTATGAAACTCCCTTACTTTGTCGGGTTATCTTAAAAACTTCCATATTTAGCCTTTTCAATTTCAAATTAAGTTAGCTGAATATGCAGCAGTTATTAATAAATTAGACTACAGCACAATGGTTAGTATTATAAATATCTATTTTTGAAAATTGATGTAACAAGAGAGTTTTTCAACACTTTACCACCATGTAGTCTTTCATGGTAATCTTTATTGAAGGAAGTTATGATATCAGTTCTACTTCCGATTCTTGTGTTTTGTTTACATAATTTTCTAGGTCACGATATGAGTGATTATAATAGCCTTCGACCTGAAGATAACACTATTCTAAAAATAGATTCTGCATCACCTGTGCTGACTTTCGGTACACATTATACATGTAATAAACCAGCGGATACTTACTTTGTTTACATGCAATACTTTAAGAAATTCTATACAATTGTAAGAAGCAAACAAGTTAAAAAATGGAATTTAGTGTGAAATTGAAAGGGACAACTAAACACTGTAGTGCTTAAGTGACATTTAAATTTAAATAAAAACGATGTGCTCTGGCCTCTACATCTTTACCTCGTAAATGAAAAAAGAATTCTAAAAAAATACACCATTAATTACTGATGGTTTGAACCAAAAATATTTTTAATGAGACATATCCAAGAGAAATAAAAATACAAATGACTTATATTTTATTGTCTATATGTCCAGTATGATATAACACGAATCAATTCTAATTAAAATTCTCACATGTATTATGCTTGAAGTTTATTTGCATGGTTTTATTTTAGATATATTTCGTTGACAGTTTTTATTTCTATTTACATATCATTTCTTGGAATAAAGACACTGATTTACAAGTTTGACCATAAATTTCATTCTGTATTTAAAATTTTTGACTTGTTCTGCTTGAAAGTAGAAAATCCAAATTATATCAGATTGGGACATATAAAATATATTGCTCTACAAATCTCGAACTTGAATGGAACAAATTTTCTCTGTTTTTTTTTTTTTTTTTGTTTCTGAAAAAAGCCTAAATGTCTCTCCAGTTGCATGTCCGTCGCATTCAGTGCTGCAGCACTTTGATACATATACCGTTATACCAGACATCGAAATCCGTATTGTATACTTCAGAATCCGATAAAATTACCGCCAAATAATTAACGGTCATCGAATATTTGCGAAGTGACTCTAACTATGCAATTCTACCGTAAAAGTGGTATCTTCATTAAAAAAAATATTCTTATGCGCTATCGAAAAATATATAATTTAGTTGAAATCTATATTCCTGTCGTTACATACGATATAGTTAACGTTTAATTGCCTTCCAGTTCGATAAAATATCAACAAAAAGATATTTTATTAGTTTTCTCTATGTATTTAATATGATTCCAGATCCCTACCGTCATAGCGTTTTGGTAACCTGCGCGACGGAAATCGACGGAATAGAACGAAGACGACGATTACCACTATTTATTTCAATAAATGCCTCTTTAGCATAAGTCTATTTTGTGATGTTCAACCTAAACTAAACCAGAATGGGACAAGTTTAACCTTTTATCAAAAAAAAAAATGAAAATGTTTTGAAAATTTATTCTTTAATGTGTAAATTATGAGTATACAGACCTTTCTAATGATATAAAATGTGAAACTGATTTATGAAAAATAACTTTGTAATTATTCATACAAAAATACTATGATTTGCATCATATCAGCCGCCATACCTTTTACTTGTATGTCTTATCAGCAACCTGTTACTATTAAAATATTTTATAACAATAACATACAACGTATAGTCACTTGATTCTAACAAAAGAACAGGGAGAATCTGTTTATAATTAGACAAAATATTGAAATATAATAGGTCTCATAAGATATAAACAACCAAATAATTTAAATGTGTCATTTCAAATATCATTCATGATTTATCTATCATAAAATAGCAACGCTTGACACTTAGAAACAAGTAATAGTATCCATAAAGTTGTAGTATTTCGTAAAAGGGGTCCGGTTAAACAAGAAGAACGATAGTATATTAACAATCAACCTTTAGATATAGTGAATGACTTTAATTATTTGGGCATTGTTAAACAAAGCACTAGTAATGCAGCAGTTTATGGGGAATTAGCACGGTACCCTTGTATATAACAAGATATTTTCAAATTATAAAATTTTGGCTGCATCTTTTAAATACGAATAACATAATAATTAGATACGTATATAACGAATCGTTGGAGAAATGTTTAAACGGTAACATGAGCAATTATATTAGGCCAGTAAAGTTAAACTACGGGTTTTCTGACGTCTGGGATTTTCAAGATAGCGTATTAGTTGCTCATTTTCTCAGTGTATTCAAACAGCGGCTTATAGACTGTTACGTACAACAATGGCGAGCGGGTCTGCGTGATAACAACATTTTAAATAATTTATATGTTTACATTAAGGATGAGTTCGTCATTAGTGATTACTTAAATAAAATTCAAACGAAAAAATTATGTCAATCATTGACACGAATTCGTGTGTCAGCTCACACGTTACGTATAGAAACCGGCAGACATGGTAGAAATCGTATTGAAAGAACACAACGAACTTGTCTTATATGTGGAACATCCGACATGGAGGATGAGTACCATTTTATTCTTAAATGTAACGCTTATCGAACTTTGCGTCTACAGTACATCAAACCTTATTTTTATAGGCGTCCTAGCATGTACAAATTAAATTTACACAGCTTCTTAATTCGAAAAATAACGTCACTTTAAAAAAACCTTTCTAAATACATTTACCTTGCTGGTCGAACTCGTATCGGACTTATAAATACATTGCTATAAGAAATATTTTTTTTTTTCCATTCTCCAAGCATGTGTCTTAAATAGTACAGGTTAATCAATAGTGATATAAAGAACTACAATAAATTAAGCTATTTAGTATTTTCAGTTAATTTAAGTAATAAAGTCAAATATACTTTGGATCTTTGTTAGG
>NW_026863623.1:0-22354 GCF_026571515.1 Ruditapes philippinarum
CAATGAACGCAACCCCCACACGACCCAGTAACAAAGGCCAGCGGCAAGGAACCAAGAAGGACCCCAAACAAAAACAGGACAGGGCACAAGGCGGAGCACGGGCTGGTGAACCACTAAAATTATACATAATAAATAATTAGTAACTGATAAGGACCTAAAAGAAAACAAATAAATGATTGAATATTAGGCCAATAAAGTCAAATGGCACAGGAGAAGGGGACATGAGACCCGGGGAAGGGGTATAAATAAGATAAATAAATACTAGGGGCAAAGGGGAAGAAACTTACTGTAGACGAGAAAACAACAAGGGACACAGAAGTGTCACCAAAACAGTATGAAACAACATAGACATACATCTGAGGAACACAGAGGGGCGCCGCCTTGGAACGGTCAGCAGCATAAATACTGTTTGGGAGTTTAAACCGGATAATGGTGCACCAAACCTCAATCTAAGCCCCGCCATGTTCCTATAAACGAGACGGTGTAAATAAAATGAATCCCCGCCAAGTGAAATTCTAACAGTTGTCATGGTATAAAATGTGAAATAAGTAAAACATTGAAATGCTCATGTAGAAACATACAAAAGAAAACCCAATGACCATAACAAAACTACTCAATGTCTTAAAGGAAGACAGAGCAACAAGAAGATCACCTACAAGGGCCCGACGAAGCAAGACAGAAGACGAACGTTAAGGCAATTCAGTCCCAAAGGGCTTTAAGAACTGTCCATCATAGAGTCTCCCACTTGGTCCGTCAGATGTAATCAAAAGAGGAAAGCGTAGCGTCCAACTGTAAATGGGTTTGTTGTAAAGTTGGATTCTAACTACAACAGGTTATATAATAATTACATAATATTGTGTAATATTACTAAAGAAGTAAATCATATATAATCTTCATACATATTTTTGAAGTATTATATTAACGGTTTAAACTTAAACTTAGATTTAAGTTTATTTTAGATTTAATCATAATGAACATTTATTGTTTTATAGACATTTCATTCTTATCATTCATTAGTTTAATGTTGATTCTAATTTGTAGAACTTATTGAAACTCTCTTTAACAGTAACTTAGCATGGCCTAAGACTCTTTATATACAATATATAGAGAGTGGTTCTACTTTCACTTAAATTATCCTTAAACTTAGTGAGATACAAGTTGCTGATTTAGCATCTATATATGTTTGTAAATAAGTTTAGTTGATATTAGTTTCTAGTTTTATTGTTTAGAATATTTTTGTATTATTATTTTGTGATCATGGTCAATTGATACTGTTGCAAAATTTTCCATGAATCATAACCTATTTTTAGAATAGTTAATATGTATAGTACTGATAAGCCTAGAGTATTTGTTAAGCAAATTCTGATTGGCTGTAATTTGACCAATCAGATAAGTTTTTACTTACAGTTCCACCTGTAGGTAGATGCTAGCTCCCTCTGGGATTCGGAAATCCATTTATACAAGCATCTCAGGCAATTTTGTAATTCTGCTGTTAATTTTTGGAAAAGTAACATCTCTAAAAGCTCTCTAAGGTTAATTAATTAATTATTTAATTTATTTTAGGCACTTGGCATTTAAATGAACCTTAGAGATTATCTAAATTCAATGAAACATTTTTACTAATATTAGTAATTATATTCTTTACAGAGTTAATTAAGATTAATTAATATCTTATCTTTGTTTAAGTGGCAGCCAACTTGAATTATTAGATCTTTATTTTTGTTGATAAATATTAAAACAGGGTTTGCTACTATTCAGATTTATTAGTTTAACAGCGCAGAATCATTAAGGTTATTTTTTCAGTTATTACACTTTTAGCAATTTTCAACTGGTTTAAATCTTTTACTTTGCTAGTAAATTCTGATTATCATATTTTTGGTTTAAATAATTATATACAGTTTTATTGTCAACCTGTTTAGTTTTAAGTAACTTTTAGTTAAGTGTAAATAAAAACTTAGTTCATTAAAAATTTGGTTGTTTTAAATTTATTCAACATTTGTGTTTTATTTCCCTTTGCATTCAAAGGGTGGTGTCATCCTGACGATTAGATTTTTCCCCATTAAAGAGTACTCCTGAGCAAACTAAGAACATTAAAAAGTATATATTAGGTAATAGGTAACTAAATTCTATTTATAGAAAACATAAGGCTTTTAATTTTCAACACCACATCAATGGTGCCAAGTGGGATAGAGGCCTGCTTCTATTTTTAGAAACACCTATTAACATAATTTTTAAACACCACAACAGGTTGAACACTAAGCATGCGATATGTCTTAAACTAGTAGGGTCATAACCTCTTTTATTAAAACGTTTAATAATTTTAGTAAAAACAACAGAAAAATTACAATGACCCAACATCTTACGAAGTTTGTAAACAACATCCCCGTAAAAATCAGGCTGGCTAAACCCTTGTCGCAGAAGTGTTTTACATCACTAATGAATTTTGAAATTAAATCAAAGTTACGATTGTAAAGTTTTGTAAAATATTTACATAATTTATTAAAGCGGTAGCCCTGTTTGAGCAGCTTACCGTTAATGAAAATATTTCGCTCGTTTAAATCCTTCACGTTGCTACAAGCTCTTACTGAGATATATAAACCCCGTAAGATGTTGCATGCGTGACGTCTCCATCCAAATGAGGATAATTTACTATACCAAAATCAAAGTCATCTCTTTTATCATATATTTTCGTGTGAATAGAATTGTTTTTGATAGTGATATGAAGATCCACAAATGATGTAGTTAAATTTCCAGAATTTGTTTTATTAAGTTGTAGCTCAGTACGATAAATATTAGTCACCATTTGATCAAAATAATTATCTAGATTAAAAATGTCATCAAGGTATCTGGAAGTGTTATTAAATGCTAATATAACATCTTGTTGTGTATGTATAGGATATCGACCGAGTACGAGGTCTTTCTGTTTAAGAAAGACCAGGGGGCCGTTTTATCAACGCTCTACGACACGTCGTAGGCTAGTTTTTTGTCGCAGACATGTCGCAGAACGTTAACACCGTTTTATTAACGTTTGTCGTAGCCTACGACGTCGTAAAAAATGTCGCAGCTCTACGACAGGGTTGGGGCTATCGTACGACGTTACTGTAACGTCAAGACTGGCGATCACTGTTTACATGTATACATGCTTAGCACATTAAATTTTATGAAATAACTTTTTCAGAATAAAAAAACAAACAACATATTTCAATTTGTTTTCTTTTAAAGTCAATCGCTTATAAAGGGACTTTATACATGCGCTCTAAGTATAAGAAAGAGACAGAATATACAAATCTTATACCCTATAAAAATGTCTAAAAATATCGTTCGTTTGGAAGCAAATATGCCTTTACGGTCATACTCTATTCTGTTAATAATGAGTTCCAAAGATGTCTTCGGAAAATAGAAATAAAAAATAAATTAACTCACATCTTTTTTATTTCACATTAATATTGGAAAAATCATAATATTTTAACTAGATTTTACATAAATTTAGATATTTCTTTGAAGAAACCCATATGGTATAAAATCAAGGACACAGGAAAGTTACCGTGGTCATGACTCCGGAAAAACAATTTTAAAAAGAGAAAAAAAAAGTCAATAGAATATAAAAAAGATCAACAAGACAAGGCGACATTAACTAAAAGTTACCGTGGATGAAAAGCACTAATTTTTAAGGTAGCGCTCGAGGTGTTTCATGAAATTCGTGACCAGGTCTTTCCTAAACAGAAAGATCGAGATATGAGGGAGCAAATGACCGCCACTGCAAAAAGGGGGCAAACTTCCGAGGGGGCAACTGTCCGAAGGGCATTGTGTTGATACCCAGCCGACATATGTTTATTGTTGGCAAGTGTGAGATACATGAACCGAAACTATATTTTATGTAGCAAATTATAAAGTGTTCTAGAATAAAATATGATCGTTCATCATAAAATGTTTTAAACTAAATCACTTATAACTTTATTAAAGGGACTTCACTGAGGTTTAATAGCCTAAAAACATAACATTTGAATTTCTTACATAAATGAGCCTGGGCACTTTAAAAAGAAATATATGCAAAGATAGTAAAAACATACTTTGAAATAAATTGAAAATCGTATTTTTATGCTTTTCTTAACCCGATTTGAGTGAAAAGCGTTTAAACGCTTTTCATTCTGGGTCATGTTTTTACAATTTGCATAATTATTCTGGAAAAACGAAGTGCGCGAATGATCTGAAATTTTGCAAAAAGGTTAGTGGCATAACCCTACATCAAATTGTACATTTACCTGGAAAAAATATTTTCAGTCCCGGCATGTCAAAACACCTCAGTGGAGTCCCTTTAACATTTTAAAATCGTAATGAGTATGCTGTGATTTCTGCTATATAGTGTCATAGATATGAACTTGCGTCCATTTTGTTATATTATGAACTTAATGACAGAATTACTATTACTTTAAAAATGACGCAATTAAATAAATGTTAATTGTGTCCCAGCTTAGATATGCTATCCACTATTTTTATTCAAAGATTTAATTAATATAGGGATGCTGGACTAATTGCTTAATAAAAAGGGTTTTAATTTTTGATTACATTTCATGTTTTCTTTGTCTGCGCATAGGCAGGTCTATTTTTTCACGTGTATTTCATGACCGGGTCTGTCTGACTAGAACAGACCTGTGCACGTGCAAAAGATAGACCTCATAACGGACTTTTTTTTGTTTCAACAGGTCTATCCGAAAAATATAGACCTGTCACAAACAATAGAGGAGGTGTGTAATTTCAGAGAGACTCAACATAAAATCTCTTTCAAAGCAATATCAAAACAAATCGGCGACCAGAAGTGCACAATTAGTACCCATAGGAATTCCTGATTTGTTTGAATAGGGTATTACCAAACCCGTCATAAATATTGTCTAGTAGAAAAGAGAGTGTTCTACCAACTTGCAAAAAATGTAACTTTTTCCTGTGCAAATGTTTTCTGAATAAGGGAAATTAGTTTATTATTAACTAAATTATATGACAGTGTAGTATAAAGGGTAGAAAAATCGTATGAACTGACAGTTGACATGGTTGAAGCTTGACAGTTCTTAATTTTTAATTTATCCAGAATTTCACCGGAATTCTTAATGGACCAAAATAGATGTTTGCCGGTATTTTCGTACACTTTATCACAGTATCAAATTAAATGTGTTTAAATGGCAGTCAGACAAGACGTCAATAAAATTGAAAGTTTACTAGCTGTGCTAGATGTAGAATTAACAATGAATCTGGCTTTGTAAGGTTTTTTATGTCTTTAGGAATCCAATACATAATAGGAAGTTTAAGTTCTTTTTCATCGATTCGGACTTTTAGACTGGGAATATTAGTGACATGATTGTTATAAATGTCTTTTTCAGAAGCAGTAATTTTTGAATACGCATTAGTACTATTAAATTCCTTATGTAAACTTTAATGTAATGGATATGTCATACAATAATGATATTATGATCCGCCTTGTCCACTGGTACCAAGTGAAAAGCTAGATATATATCCTTTTCAAGATGTCTTAAAGTAAGTCTCGGTTTAGGTGGAAAAGAAGATGTTCATTTCCACTATAAAATTAATACGTGAATCAAATACATTTTAAAAATGTCACCTTTACCAAGTAGCTAGAGCATTACTATCAGCATTTTCAGGCGACACCATTTACTTGAAATATATCCCCAATTGTTTCAGCAATCTGACAACGACAAGCATTAAATCAATTTCTGAAGAAAAATTCTGTATTTAATCCTTTTTAAGAATAATTTACGAATTCGATTGTACAACAATAATATCAAAATTACCAGTGATTAATATGGCCAAAATGCTGAAATACATAATTTTAGAAGTATTGCAAGTCTCAAGTAGTTGGAGTATAAGACTGAATATCTAAGTCAGAGACCACTTTGTTGTAATTAAATATGATATTCTAACAGGTTTCTTATATTCAAATAATAGATATCTCAATATCAACTCATCCATTCAACTAAACCCATGAAACTGAACTCAACTTTTCCTTTTAACTGAACTCACATATTTCTTTCAACTCAACTCTCCGCTTCAACTCAACTCCAATCTTTCTTTCAATTTAATTCAACTCTCCCCTTCAACTCAACTCAACTCAACTCTCCCCTTCAATTCTACTTACATCCACCCTTCAACTCAACTCTTCTTTTACACTCCCTTCAACTGAACTCAACTCTCCCTTCAACTGAACTCTCCCCTTACACTCTGAACTCAACACTCTGCTTCCACTCAACTCAACTCTCCCCTTCAACTCAATTCTCTTTTTCAAGTCAAATCAACTTACCCCTTGCCTCTCAACTTCAAGTCATCTCTTTTCTAAAAACTTCAACCTCCCTCCACTGGTTTCACTTTCCCACAGCTCAAAACCTTTTCCTTCCACTCCTTATTCATAATACTGAACTCATCCCCCTTCAGTCCACCCACTCTTCTTTTATTTCAACTCAAGTCTCCCACTCAACTCTCCCCTTTCACTCCATTCAGCTCTATTCTCCCACTCAACTTAACTCTCGCCTTCCACTTAACTCAACTCTCTCCTTCCATGCCACTCAAATTTCTTCTGCCACTCAACTCAACTCTACCCTTAAACTCAACTAAACAGTTCCCTTACACACACAACTCACATCTGTTCTTTAAATCAAATCCCTCCTTCCATTCAACTTAGCTCTCCCCTTTTAAATCAACTCAACATCCCCTAACACTCTCACATTTTAAGAAAACAATTCTCCCTTTCCCCTCAACTAACCCTCTCTTCAACTCCAATTCAACACTCCCCTTAACTCTCTCCCTTTCCAATTAACTCCCCTTTATACCCCTTTATATCATTTAACTCTCCTTTTAACTAAACTAAACTTTCCCCTTTAATTTAACTCAACTCTCCCCTACAATTTAACTAAACTCTCCCTTCAATTCACCTCTCTCCTCCCACTTAACTCAACTCGCCCTTCAAGTCAACTCGACTCTCTCCTTTCACACAACTGAAGTCTCTCATTCAACTCAACTTTAAACCCCCTTTAAAGGAAACTTTTTTAAAAAAAATAAAATTTTAATTTTTTAAATAGAAAACATGGCCTTTAAACAGAAAAAATATATTAAAAATTTAACTAAAAAATATTACAAGAAACACATTGAAAATCTATTTTTTTGCTTTTCTCATGGATTTAGGAAAGATTTAAACATTTTCAATTTTGGGTCTTTTCATTTTATTAAAAAACTATTTTGGAAAAAAAGCAGCCCAAATTAAAGATCTGAAAATTTTGCACATAAGGATTAGTAAAAAGATCCCAAATTAAAAGAGTAAAACATTTTCAAAAAAAATTTTTTCCCCGTCCCTCTGTCCCCCCTTTCTATTTAAACAGATCCCTCCTTCAATAAATCCCAAATCTGTCCTTTTCACCACTAACTTGCTCTTCAAAAAAATCAAATCTCACCCACCATCAATTTTTTCTTTTTTTCAACCAAATTCCTCCCCCACTAAAATCTTTATCCCGACTTTTCCCCCGTTAAAAACTCCCTTTTACACTCAATCTTTCCCCTTTTAAAATCACTTACCCTTAAACCCCAATCTTCCCTTTTAAAATCAAAATTTTCATTCCCCTCCCAAATAACTCTCCCCCCTTTCCCTTTAAAATCAAATTTTTCCACCTCCACTCCATCAAATTTCTTTCTCGACTAAAAATTACTCTCCCCTTTTTTCTCCCTTAATCAAAACTCCCTAAAAATCAACTTTAATTTCCCTTTTAACCGACTCAAAATTTTTCCTTAATCAATTTTCCCCTTCACCTTTAAACTCTCCCCCTTTACTCAACTTTCCCTTCCCCCTCAAATCAACCCCTCCCTGCACTCAATTTTTTCTCTTCCCCTTCATCAATTTTCCCTTTTCAACCTTTAAATCAACTTCCCCCTTTAAAATTAAAACCACTATCTCCTTTTAAATTTAATCAAAAATTTTTACTTAACTTCCCCCTTTAAAAATTAACCCCTTCCCCTTCCCCTCAATTTTCTTTAATCCCCCAACCCGCCTCCCCCTTTTAAAAACTAACCGGGTTTTCTTAACACCCAAATCACCCCTTGTCCTTTTAAATCAAACCCCCCCCTTTCACAAATTAAATCTCTCCCCCAACTCAAACCCAAATCCCCCTTTTTAATAAAAATCTGTCCTTCCAGTTCAGCAAATCCCCTGCTTACAAAACCCCCAATTTTCCCTTTTTTTTCCCTTTTTTTTAAATTTTTAAAAATTTTTAAATCCTTTTTTTTCCAAAATTTTAAAACCCCTTTGCCCTTTTCTTTAAACTCAACTCTTCCCCCTACCCCTCAACCCGAAACCCCTTCTTTAACGGGAATCTCCCCCTTTATTTTTAATCAAACTCCCCTTTAAAATCACTCTCTCCTTTCATACTACTCAAGTTTTTCCATTTTAACCCCTTTAAAAAGTAAACCCCAAAATTTCTCCCCTTTTTTCTTAAACCCTTTTTCTTAACTTAACACAAATTTTCCCCCCCCAACTTTAACTCTCAATTTCCCCCCAAATTAACTAACCCCTTTTTTTCCATCAACTTAACTCCCCTTCCACTGAATTTATTTCCCCCATTCCCCATTTTAAATCTGTTCTCCTATCAAAATCAAATCAATACTCCCCTGACACTAACCCTTTCCCCTTCAACCCTTTTTAACTCCCCTCCTTAACTAAATTTTTTTTTACCCTCCCCTTCCAAATTTCCTCAATTTTTCCCCTTTTTCCACTCAACTTCTTTTTCCCAAATAAACTCCCTTTTAAATTTTTTTACAATTTAACCCGAAACCCATATAACTCAACTCTTTTTTTAAATCAATTCTCCCCCCTTCCCCCTCTACTCAACCCCTTCCGATTCAATTAACTTCCCCCACAAAACCCAGCAATTCCCCCTTTCACTTTTTTTTTTTATTCAACTTTTTTCCCTTAAAATTAAATTCCCAAAACTCCCTTTCAATTTTTCTCAATTTGTGCACTTCCTCCCCTCAACTCTCTCCTCAGACTAAATGAACTTTTCCCTTTTAACCCCCTTTTTAAATTATCTCAAATATCCCCCTTTAAATCAATTTGAGTTGAGTGGAACCCCCTTCCCCCTTTCCCCTTAACTCTCCCTTCCCCTCCCCTGAACTTTTTTTCTCCCCTCAAATGAAAATCTCCCCTTTAAAACAATCAACACCCCCCTTTAAAACACTCAACTCTCTTTAACTAAAACCCCTTTTTCCCCTCAAATTAAATCTCCTTCAAATTTAACCCCAAAATCTCCCCTTTTCAAAATTTTTCTTTCCCGTTATTATCAAAATTTCCCCTTTTTTTTTTTAATTTAATTCTACACTTTCCCCCATAAAATTTTTTTCCTTCTTCCCTGAGACTCAATGAACTCCCCTTTAACTTTAACCCCAACACTTCCTTCAAATTTTTTTAAATTCCCTTTTTCACTCAACTTCCTTTATTCCATGAAAACTCCTTCTTTAACTGAAAATGCTATTTTCCCGTAACTAAACCCCCCCCCCTTCCCCTAAAATTTAATTTTTACCCCCACTCCACTCAACTTCTTCTGCCTCAGTCTGACCTGAACTAACTGAAATTCTCCCTTTTAATTTTAAATCAAAATCTCCCCTTACTCAAACCCTATCTCCCTTAACCCCATTTACCCAAAATCTTTCTTCAATTTTAACCAATCCCCCTTCAATAACTGTCCTTTCAGTAAAATAAACTTTCCGGCCCCCTTTAAACCCATTTTACCCCTTTTAATTTCCCCTTTAAATTTGTCATTTTCAGCCTTTTTGACACTAACGAAAAATCTCTCCTTTTTTTTAACTAACAACCCTCAATTAACTCACATTCTCCTCTTAAAATAACTCTCTCTTCCCTCATTAATTTTCTTCAAATAACTTTCCCCCTTCCCTTTCTATCCTCCCTCCACTCAACTCTCCCCTTTACCCAGTCACCTCACTCAACAAAATCTCCTTTTTAAAAATCAACTCTCCCCTTTAACCAAATTTACTTAACTTTCCCCTCCCTTAATCAACTTACCGCTCCCTTAACTAATTATCCCCTTCCCCCAACTCACTTATTCTCCCCTCACTTAACTTTCCCCTTTAAAAATAACCTTACTCCCCTTTTTACTCAAATACTCTCCCTTTTAAATCAACCCTTCTCCTTCCACTCAACTCTTTCCCCACTTAACTAAACTCTCCACTAAACTTTTTTTTTCCACTCTCCCCAACTCTCCCCTTAAAACTAAACTCCCTTAAAAAAACTCACTCTTCCTTAACTCAACTTACCCTCCTTTAAAACCTACCTCTATTCAAGAAACTCTTTTCCCCTAACTCAACTTCCTTTTCACCCACTCATTTTCCTCCCAAATCCAACAAATCAATTCCCCTTTAAAAACAAACTCAAAAACTCCCCTTTTACAAAAACATCACTTTCCCCCCTTAAACTAATTTATCCTTTAACTAACCTTTTTTTCCCTTTCACTCCACTCAATTTCATTCATTTCCTGACACCAACTGAACTCCTCCTTTAACTTAAATAAAAACTTTCCCCACAATTTAACTCACATTCCCTTTCACTAAACACCTCATTCCCCCTCACTTTAAATTTCTTCAATTCAAAATGAACCCCCCCAATCAACTAATTCCCCTCAACGTAAACTTCCCTTCCCCTTAAAACCACACCTTTCCCCTCAATTTTTTCCGGGCCTTCCTAAACCAACGAATCTTTTCCAAAAACCCCAAAACTCCCCCTTTTAATTAATTCACTTAAACCACCAACTTTAACCTCAATACACTATACTTTACCATATCACAAGAACCACCGATCATGTTCCAACCCACTACACTATACATAACCCTATACTAGAACCACCATCATTTCCACCTCACTACACTTTTTCCCACATATCACATGAACCCCGATCTGTTCCACCCACCTACACTAAAATGACCTTTACATAGAACCACATTTATGTTCCCCCCCACCTACACATACATGACCCTATCACATAAAACCCACCGAAAATTTTTTCCACTCCCCTACACTTTTAATTAACCTTTATCAAAAAAACCACCCGACCCATGTTTTAAACCCACCAAACCCCTATACAAGGGCCATACCAACTTATTAAACCCCGATCATGTTCCCCCCTACCTTACATTTTTAAAAGACCATTTTAAAATAAACCACCGATAAATTTTTTCCACCTCACCTACACAAAACAGGGGTTTTCAATATTACCCCCGTTTCAGGGTTCCAAACCTTCCCCTACATTTAATTAGATAAATTTTACAAAGAACCACAATCATTTTCCCACCTCACCTAAAAATATACAGGGAAAAAAATACAAAAACCCCCACTTTTTCACCTCCCCCTTTCCAAACCCTCCCAATATACATGCCCCTTTATACAAACCAACCAACGGGGATAAATGAACCCCCACCCCTAAACCTACACTAAAATTTAAACCATATCAATAGAAACCCCGATCAATTTCCCACTTACCTACACAAAACCATGGCCATATCACATAAACCCCCGATCATTTTCCCCCCTCACCTAAATATACAGGGAATTCACACAAAAATCCCACCCTTTTCCCATTTAAATTTTTAACCATACACTTTTAATTAGCAGGGGCCAAAACCCACATAAACCACCTTTTCCATGTTCCCCCCAACCTTAAAACCCTTTACCCCCTTTTTTTGCCCTTATTACATAAACCACCGGAATAAATTTTTCCACCTAACCAAAACAACCTATATAATGGCCATAAAACCTCCTATTCCCACCCGATCATGTTCCCTCCCTGCACATTTACATGGGATTATCACATAAAACCCCCGGGGATCATGTTCCCCCTCACCTACACTTAACTTTCCATATCAAAAGAAACCACCGTTTAATTTTCCCAAAACCTTTCACCAACTATAATTAAATATTAGAACCCCCGATCAGGGTTTCCCTACTAACTAAAACAGGGAATAATTTTTTAACCCCCATAGAACTTACCGGCCCCAATGGCCCATCCCCCAACCTAAAACTATCCCTGGCCCAAAAATTTCCCCCTTTCAGGAGACCAAAACCCCCCATATTTTCCCCTCTTTTCCCACTACACTTTTACAGGGCCTATAAACATAGAACCCCCGATCATGTCCCCTTTACCTAACCAATTTTTGCCCCAATATCACAAAGAACCCCCGGATATCTTCCCCCCTCCCCTAAAAATAACAGGGGCCATAACATGTTTTCCACCGATCAGGGTTTCCACTTCACCTAAATTTAAATTGACCATTTTAAATAAACCACCCCGGTTTCAGTGGGTCCAAACTAAACCCAAAACCCCCTTTTTCCCGGTCATTTCCCCCCATAAACCAGCCGAATCCGATTTCCCCTCACCTACACTTTTACTTGCCTTTCTACCAAAAAGGGGCCTTTTAAAACACATAGGAACCAAAAAACCCATCATTTTTCCCACCTCACCAAACATTTAAAAATGCCCCAAAAATCTTTAAGAACCCCGGTCTTTGTTCCCTTCACCTACCTATACAGGAAAATTTTAAATAAAAACCCCCAATAAATTTTTTCCCAATCCAACACACTAAAACCTGGCAAAATAAAATTTAGAAAAACCAAATCATGTTCCAGCCTCAATTTTTACACTTTTAAAAGGGCCATAATAAAAAGAACCCCCGATCATGTTTCCACCTCAACCTACACGATACGGGCCATCAAAAATAGAACCACCGATCATTTTCCCAAAACCCCTTTTTCCAACCAAAAAACCCCCTAATAAATGGCCATATAAACATAGAACCACCGACCCATGTTCCGCCCTCACCTACCCAAAATCCCTGGGAATTACACATAAAAACCACCGATCATTTTTCCACCCCAAAGCTACACTACAAATGACCATATAACATAAAACCCCCGGGGGATCTTTGTTCCCACCTAAACCCAAAATTTACATCCCCATATCACATAAACCCCCGGGAAAATTTTTCCACCTCACCAAATTCATTTTAAAAATACCATAAAAAGCACTCCCCTAAAATATCTCCAATATCGGCCATGGATAAAGGGTTCCACCTTCCCTCCACTATACATGACCATATCACAAGAACCACCGAGTATGTTTAAACCTCATTTCCCTTTCCCTACATATCCCCCATAAAACCCGATCAAATGACAATTTTTTTTTAATGAATTTTTATCTACACTATGAGAAACATTTAAACAGCTGCAGAATCCCCCCTTGGGCACTGGGGTTTTTTTGACTGAAAATGACCAGCAATCCCCAATCATGCACAAGCAATTATCATAAATAGAGTGGTACCTCCTGCCATTTCACCATCAAAAGGTATGATAAGCATTTCCATGAATATTTTAAACCCATAATGCAAAAGACAGACCCCGTACTTCATTCATCTCCATCCCCGTTACCAAAACCCGCCCTTATATAAAACAAATTTTTAAATTTATAGTAAATTTAATATTTTATCGAAAAACTAAAGGGTACAAATACGGGTTACATTATATATAAAAAGAAAAATGGCTAAAAATGCTTTAACTGTAAAAACAATATGTTTAAAAACTTTCACTAAACATGACCTTTCAACATAGAACCACCATCATGTTCCTTCTAAAACTACACTAAACAAATGACCATATAAAATAGAAACCCCCCGATCATGTTCCACCTACCCACACTTTAGTGGCCCTACAATAGTTTACACCTTCATGTTCCACTTCACCCCAAAATAAAGACATATCAAAAGAACCACTGATAATGTTCCACCTCACCAACACTATACATGGCCATATCACATAGAACCACCAATCATGTTCCACTTCACCTAAACTATCATTGACCATATCACATAGAACCACCGATCATGATTCACCTCACCTACACTATACATGGCCATACCACTTATTACCACCGATCATGTTCCACCTCACCTACACTTTACATGACCATATCACATAGAACCACCGATCATGTTTCACCTCACCTACACTATACATGACCATATCACACAATACCACCGATCATGTTCCACCTCAACTACACTATACATGATCATATCATACAGAACCACCGATCATGTTCCACCTCACCTACACTATACATGACAATATCACATAGAACCACCGATCATGTTCCATCTCAACTACACTATACCTGGCCACATCACATAGAACCACCGATCATGTTCCACCTCAACTACACTATACATGACCATATCACATAGAACCACCGATCATGTTCCACCTCACCTACACTATACATGGCCATATCAAATAGAACCACCGATCATGTTCCACACTCACCTACACCTACACTATACATGGCCATATCACATAGAACCACCGATCATGTTCCGACCTCACCTACACTATACCTGGCCATATCACATAGAACCACCGATCATGTTCCACCTCACCTACACTATACATGACCATATCACATAGAACCACCGATCATGTTCCACCTCACCTACACTATACATGGCCATATCACATAGAACCACCGATCATGTTCCACCTCACCTACACTATACATGGCCATATCACATAGAACCACCGATCATGTTCCACCTTACCTACACTATACATGACCATATCACATAGAACCACCGATCATGTTTCACCTCACCTACCTTATACCTGACCATATCACATAGAACCGATCTAATTGACAATATGTTTAATGAATTATATCTACACTATGAGAATACACTACAACACTAACAGCTGCAGAATATCTGGGCACTGTGGTTTTGACTGAAAATGACGCAGCAATAGCTCAATCATGCACAAGCAATTATCATAACTAGAGTGGTACCTCTCTGCTCATTTCACCATCAAGCTATGATAAGCACTTGTCCATGAATGAGTTGAAACCGATAATGCAAAGACAGACACGTACTTATTCATCTCCATCCAAGTTACCACACCCATGCTTGATATTATACTATTTTTAATTGATAGTAATTGAATATTATATCGAAATACTATGGATACAACTACGGTTACATTATATATAATGAAACAATGGCTACAAAAGCTTTTTAAAATGTAACTAATATGTTTAAAAAAAATAACTAAATGACGTTTTACATAAACCACCGGGTCATGTTTCCCCCTACCTACCTATACATGCCATTTTTCACATAGAACCACCATCATGTTTCCCTCACCTACTTTTTACATGACCATATCACATTAAACCCCGATCATGTTTTTCCCCCCCTACACTAACCTGGCCATATCACATAAATCACCGATCAGTTCCCCCCTCACCTAACACTAAATGGCCATATCAATAGAACCACATCATGTTCCACTCCCTACACTTTTCCTGGGGCCCTATCACATAGAACAACCCATATGTTCCACCCCACCCACACTTTACCCCATATCAATAGAAAAAAACGATCATGTTTCCCCTCAAAAACATTTTAAAATTTCCTATCACATAGAACCCCCGATCATGTTCCACCTCACCCACACTATAATGGCCCTATCACTAGAACAACCCCACATGTTCCACTTACTACATATAAAAGGGGGATACACAAGAACCACCATATTTTCCCCTTTCAATCACTATACATGCCCTATCACATAGAACCCGACATTTCCACCTTTTTAAAACATAACTGGCCATATAAAAAGAACCACCCATCATGTTTTAACTCACTACACATAATGCCCCAAAATTTTTAAACCCCCATCATGTTCCACCTCACCCACACTTACATGGGGCCCTATCCACATAGAACACCGACAGTTCCCACCTCACCCACATATAATGGCCATATCAAATAGAACCCCGATATTTCCACTCCCTAACTATAATGGCCATACACATAAAACCACCCACAGTTCCACTCACCTACATTTAGGGCCATATACATAAACAACCGATCATGTCCCCCTCACTACAAATAATGGTATCACAACAACCACATATGTTCCCCTTCACCTACATTAAATTGGTCTATCACATAGGGAAAACCATCAGTTTTTCCCACCTACCCAAAACTATACTTGGCCCCCATACATAGAACCCCGATCATTTCCACTTAACTACACTATAATGGCCATATCCCCATAGAACCACCACTGTTCCACCCCCTTACCTTTTTTACTGGCCATATCCATAGAACCCCCCATATGTTCCACCCCCACCTACACTTTACTGGCCATATCACATAGAAACCCCCGATCATGTTCCCCCTCACCTACATATAATTAAACCATATCAAATAGAACCACGTTTATGTTTCAACCACCTAACATAATGGCCCTATCACTACCACCGATCATTTTTCCACCTCACCCAACTTTTGCCCTATAAAATAAACCACCGATCATGTTCCACTCACCCACACTATACAAACATATCACATAACCCCCATTTATGTTCCACCTCATCACTATACTGGCAAAATTTTACATAGAACCACAAAAAATGTTTCAACCCCACCCAAATATACATGGCAATCACAACTTTTCAACCGTTTATGTTCCACCCCACCTACAATATACAGCCATTCACAAAGAACACTGAAAAAGTTCCACCCCACCTACACCCATACTGCCATACACATAAACCCCCGATATTTTCCACTCACCCACATAAATGGCCATATACATAGAACCCCCGATATGTTCCACCCCCTTTTTTTTTTTTTTTTTTCCCCCAAAAAAATCACAAAAAAAAACCGTTAGTTCCACCCCCTACACTAACATGGGGATACCATAAAACCACCGATCATGTTCCACTTAAAATACACTTTTATTTACCATATTACTAAAAACCCTCATGTTTCACCCCACCTACACTTACCCTGCCCTTTTCCCCTTAACCACATCATGTTCCACCTCAACATTTACATACATATCCACATAAAACCACCATCAGTTCCCCCTCACCCACACTAAATGACCATACATAGAACCACCGATCATGTTTCCCCCTCACCCCACACTATACATCAAAATCACATAGAACACCATCCCTGTTCACTCAACTACACTATAAAAGAAAAACACATAGAAACCCCGACAAAGTTCCACTCAAAACACAACTGGCCAATACAAGAACCACCCATCATGTTCCCCCCCACATATACATGCCTATCACATAGAACACCGATCATGTTCACCTTACCTACACTAATTTCCAAATATCACAAAAGAACCCCCGACATGTTCACTCAACCCCACACTATAATGGCCCTACCCCTTTTTAAAACCCGATCATGTTCCACTTTACCCACACTTTAAGGCCATATCACAAACCCCTTCATGTTTCAAACTCACCTACACTATACATGGCATTTCACATAAACCACCGACATGTTCCACCTCACCCCACACTATAGGATTACAATATGGTTCAAAGAACCCCAAAATGTTCACCTCCTTTAACTACAAAAAGGGAATTAAAATAACCCCCGATCATTCCCCCTCACCCACACTTAAAAACCATATCAAAAACCCCCATCATGTTTTCCCAAAACACCTACACATACGGCCCTACACATAAACCACCCATCATGTTTCCCCCCACCTACACTATACATGGCCTATCACATAGAAAAATGTCATGTTCCACCTCAATCACTATACTGGATATATTTGAACCACCGAAACATGTTTCCACCCCCACCTACACTTATAATGGGCCATATCACATAGAACCCCCATATGTTCCGACCCCACCTACCTTACCTGGGAATTCACATAGAACCACCCCTCATGTTCCATCTCACTACCTACTGCCATATACATAAAAAACCACCATCATGTTTCCACCTCACCCCAATATCATGGCCATATCACATAACACCCATGTTTCACCTCACCTACACTATAATGGCATATCATAAAAACACCCATATGTTCCACCCTTACCTTTCACTTAATGGCTATCAATAGAACCACCGATAAATTTTACCTCACTTTCCTTAACCTGACATATCACATAGAACCATCAAAATTGCAAATTTTTTTAATTTTACTAACTAGAGAAATCACCGTCAGTTCTCCTTTTTTACTGAAAATGAGCACATGTCAATCAGCAACCAAGCCCCTTTTCAAAATAATTACCCCGTAATTCACCTCAAATAATAACATTTTCCATAAAATTTAAAAATAAAAAGAAGCCGTCTTTCTTCCCCCCCTTCACACCCCCTTATAATACATTTTTTTAATTTGAATTGAATATTTTCCAAATACTAAAACAACACGGTTCCAAAAATAAGAACAAGGTTCCTGTCCATTTTTAAAAAAATACACTAAACATGACCATTTTAATGAACACCGATAAGTTTCACCTTTCCTAACTATTTTGCTTTTTTAATAGAACCACCGATCTGTTTCCACTCACATACAAATGCCAATTCATTTGAACCAACCGTCATGTTCCACTCACCCAATTTACTGGCCATATCACATAGACCACCGTTTATGTTCCACTTTACCTACACAACATGCAAAATCAAAAGAACCCCGATAAAGTTCCACCCCACCAAAACAACATGGCCATATCAATAGAACCACCAATTTATGTTACCTTTTACCTAAAATATCATTACCCTTTCATAGAAACCGATCATGAAACCCCACCTTCACTATACTGGCCATTTAATTAACCACCGATCATGTTCCACCCCACTACACTTTTACATAAAAATCAATAGAACCCCCGATCATTTTTTTTTACCTACACTTTAATGACCATATCAAAAAACCACCGATATGTTCCCCCTCAACTAACTTAACATGTCATATCAAAAAAAACCACCGTTTTATGTTCCACCTCACCTAACTAAATGAAAAAATCAATAAAAAACCCTCATGTTTTCCCCCCTCACTCCCCTTACCTGGCCCCCTACTAGAACCACCCATCATGTTCCCCTCATACACAACATACCATATCAAAGAACCCCCCGATTGTTCCACCTCACCCACCATTTCATGCCCTATAAATAGAACCACCCATCATTTACCCCACTCACCTTTTTTTACCATATCAAAAAAAACTCCCATAAGGCCTAACATAAACCACCATTATGTTCCACCCACCTACACTTACCCGGCCCTTCACATAGAACCACCATCATTTCCACTACTACACTCAAAATGCCATATAAAATAGAACCACCGATCATGTTCCCCTCACCTCATTTACATGGCCATATCAAAAATAGAACCCCCGACATGTTCCACCCCCACCTACACAAAAAGAATCCTTATACGATATGGCCCCCTCAAAACTTCATACCATCTTTAAAAAACCCATAGTTCCCCTTACAATATACGACCCAATACTAAACCCCCGACCCCGTTTAAAACCTCCCATTTTTAAGACCCTTAAAGAAATAAAAAATTTTTTGTTTACACACAGAAAACAACTACAATTAAAATGAAAATCTGGGGATTTATTATAAAAATGCCCTGCTCGATCATAACAAAATTTAAAATGATTGGGCTTCTTCTTTCAATAATAGATAAAACATTTTTTCCTTATTGAAACCAAAAGCAAAAAAACATAAAATTTTTTTTTCCCTTCCATCCAAAATAACCCCCTTGATTTTATATTTTTTTGAAGAAATTTTATTATTGAAAAAACCTATGGGTAAACCTTTCCCGGTTTCATTAAAAAGAAACTCTAAAAGTTTTTAAAGAATACTATTTTTTAAAAAACTCCAAACAAAACATTTAATAGAAAACTTTCCATACCCCCTTTTATACATCCCTATCAATAGAACCACCGTCAGTTTCCCCTCATTTTTTATCTGCCATAACATTAAACCGATATGTTTACTATAACTATTGGGCCTATACAAGTGATTTTCCACCCCCCAAAACTAATTGGCCTAAAGATAGCCACCCATATTTCCCCCCATACCTATCGCTTTTAAAAAAACCGGAATTTATATAACTATAATAACCATATCAAATGAACCACCGATCTGTTTCCCTATAATATACCTGGCCATATCACATAGAAAACCCCCGACAGTTCCACCCCACCTACATATACTCCATATCACATAGAACCACGACATGTTCACCTCACCACTTAAAAACAGGGGGATATCCCTAGAACCCCCATCATTTCCCTCAACCCCACTATACTGGCCATATCACATAGAACCCCATATGTTCCACCCCCAACTACACTTACCTGGCCATATATAGAACACCGATCATGTTCCACCTCACCCACACTAAAATGGCCCTACACATAGAAAAACCCATCATGTTCCCCCTCACTACACTATACATCCCAAACACAAAAACCACCGACCCTGTTCCCCTCAACTACACTATAATTAACCCTATCAAATGAACCCCGATTATGTTTCACCTCACCCAACTAAATGGCCTATCACAAACCACCCATCACTTCCACCTCACTACACTTAAAAGACATATTACATAAAACCAGTCATGTTCCTCCCTACACTATAAGGGCATTCACATAACCAAAAATTTATGTTCCCTTTTCCCCCCACTAAACAGGCCATATCAATAGAAAACCCATATGTTTCCACTACCCACATATACCTGGCATACACTAAAAACCGATCATGTTCCGGGGCCAAACCCCAAAATATAATGGCCAAACACATAGAACCACCATTGTTCCACTCACCTACACTTTACCTGGCCAATCACATAGAACCACGATCAGTTCCAACTCACCCACACTTTCTGGGCCATTCACAAGAAACCGATCATTCCACCCCCAACTACATTTTATATGACCATATCAATAGAACCGATCATGTTTCCCCCTCACCCAACATTTTTGGGCATATCACTAGAACAAACCGATCTTTTTCCACTTTACTACACTATAAATTGGCAATCACATAAAACCAGAATTTCCACCTACCATTACATGACCATATAATAGAACCACCGCTGTTCCACCGCTTCACTATACATGGCCATATCAATAGAACCACCCATCATTTTCAACTCACTACACTTCATGCCATACAAATTAAACCACCCCATCATGTTTTACCCCTCACCCACACTATCATGGCCATATCACATAGAACACGATCATGTTCCGCCCCACCTACACAACCCGGCCATATAATGAACCCCCGATCATTTTCCACTCACCTACCTATATAAAAGGGGCCCTATCAATAGAACCCCCGATCATGTTTGATCCCTAAACCTGGCCATATCACATAGAACCCCCGTTTTTCACTCACCCACACTTACATGGGGATACCAATACCACCGACATGTTTCCCCCACCTAACTTTAAATGACCATATCATATACCACCGTTCATGTTTCAACTACCTCACTATACTGGCATTCAATGAACCCCGATTATGTTCCCCTACCTACAAAAAAATTTTCCCTTAACTATCCCTTTAAAAAGACCACCAAAAGTTCCACCCCACTCACTACAAAAACCATATAAAAATAGAACCACCGATCTATCCATCACCTAACTATACATGGCCATACAAAATAGAACCACAATCATGTTTCACCTCACCTACACTATACCTGGCCATATCACATGAACCCCATATGTTTTACCTCACCCACATATACAGGCCATATCACATGAACCACCGATCATGCCCCCCCCCTACTTATACATGGCCCCTATCACATAGAACCCCGATCATGTTCCCCCTCACCTACACTATACATTGGCCAAAATACGAACCCACCGATCTGTTCCACTCAACTACCTATCCTTTCCATATATAGAACCCGATCATTTAACCCACCCAATAAAATGGCCATTACATTTTGAAAATATCATTTTTCCCCTAACACAAAACCCCGGCCCTTAATGAACCCCACCATGGTTCCCCCTCATTACCCCTAAATTTCCCTATTTTGAACCCCCATTTGTTTTTTCCCCTATAATATAAAAAGATTTTCCATTTCCCATATTCCCCCTCATAATTTAAAAAGGGAATTTACAATAAAAATTATTTTTTTCCCCATCACTACCTATTTAAAGGGATAATCACATTTCCAAATTATGTTCCCACTTTACCTACACTATAAGGAAAAATAATTAGAATACCGTATTTTGACCAAAAAAACAAAACCTATTCAAATAGAAACCTATTTCCACTCATACAAAAATTTTTCAATATAAATAAAAAACCACAATTTCCCGGTCACCACATTTTATGGCCATACAATGAAAACCGATATTTAAAGTATAACTTTCCTGGATTCCAAAAGAAAATGATTATTTTTTCCCTCAACTAATTTCTATGACCTTTTTACATAAACCACCGTTTG
>NW_026863624.1:0-46104 GCF_026571515.1 Ruditapes philippinarum
GTTGATACGTTGTCATATAAATATTGCGTGTAGATTTAATTCACTTTGTAACACACACACACACAAAGAACTTACCGAAGGCTGTAATCATGGTTGTAATTGTCAATTATGTCTGCTTTGTAGCAAATAAAACGCTCCTACTGATTTTCTTATCAGAAGAAGGACAGGCCAATTAGATAACAAGCTAATATTACAAAACGTAGCACTCAATATAGTGTACAGAAACTTAAATAGGAAATACGTCATATTATTAACAACCAAACAATATGAAAAACTCATCACATTTGTCTGTTCCTCTAATACTGTAGTGTTGGTAAATTGCACCCAACTAACGGAATATGGGCTTTTTGAGATTATATTTCAGTCACATTTATGGAGACAGAAGACGAGGAAATACTCAGTGAATTATATTGCACTATTTGATCTGAATTAATTTTAAATATGAATTGAAAATTGTTTTAATAATCTTATCAATGTTTATGATGTTTAACTGGGTTTAATACAATTCACACCAGCGGATGATTGTGCTCAGTTAAATATGTGTGTAGATTTAAGTGATTGATATATTTGAGATTAAATATTACTTCATTGGATACTTGAGACACTTTAAGATGCTTTATTATCCCCCACCGAAAAGGCGGCGGGGGATATAGAAAAGGTCTCCGTCCGTCCGTCCGTCCGACCTTCCGTCCGTCCGACATTTTTGTCCGGAGCATATCTCTAAAAGTATTTGAGTTATCAACTTAAAACTTCATAGGTGGATAGACCTCATTGAGGAAGAGTGCAGTGCACAAGAATGATAACTCTACCTTGCATGATTTTTGAGTTATTGCCCTTTGTTATTTTTCAAAATTGATTTTTGTCCAGAGCATAACTCCAAAAGCCTATGAAATATCAACAAGAAACTTCATAGGTGCATAGATCTCACTCAGGAGGTGTGCAGTGCACAAGAATGATAACTCTACATTTCATAATTTTTGAGTTATTGCCCTTTGTTATTTTTCATACTTAATTTTTCACCTGAGTGGAGCATAACTCAAAAAGTGTTTGAGATATCAACATGAAATGTCATAGGTGGATAGATTTTATTGAGGAGAAATGCTGTGCAAAAGAATGATAACTCTTCCCTGTACACTTTTTTAGTTATTGCCCTTTGTTCTTTTTCATACTATTTTGTCTGGAGCTTATCTCAAAAAGTATTTGAGGTATCAACTTGAAACTTCATAGGTGGATGGATCTCATTGAGGAAGAGTGCAGTGCACAAGAACGATAACTCTACCCTGCATAATTGTTTAGTTATTGCCCTTTTTTTACTTTTCAAAATTAATTTTTGTCCAGAGCATGACTCAAAAGGCCTTTGAGATATCAAAATGAAACTTCATAGGTGCATAGATCTATGTCAGGAGGTGTGCAGTGCACAAGAATGATAACTCTACCTTTTATAATTTTTGAGTTATTGCCCTTTGTTATTTTTCATACTTAATTTTTCAATTCAATTTTTTTTCTCAAAAAGTATTTGATATCAACTTGAAACTTCATAGGTGGATTGATTTTACTGAGGAGGGATGCAGCACACAAGAATGATAACCTACCCTGCATTATTTTTCAGTTATTGCCCTTTGTTATTTTCAGCCATCAGTATTCACATAGGTTTCAAATCTGTAATCACTATAGCCATCAGTTTCCATTACCAAAAGACCTCTTAAAATGGAATTATTCTGCTCTACTACATATACATTCTTCAAATGAGCAAACACATTCGGCGGGGGATGGCCATGTTGACATGGCTCTTGTTAACAACATGATAATCTTATATTTATTTATAGCACGAACTACTTGCTAATTAGATTGTGTTACACATTTAAGGTACTTCCATATAACACTTATGTTTAGATGTTGTATCGCATTATACAAGGATGCAAAAAACAAATTGCTTGATCGACATTTCAATTATCCGATATTTTTTTTTTCAAAAAACGAAAAGACGAAACGATAAAAAAACATAAATGAAAATAACTTAAGCAAAAACGAATGGCCCAAAACTGAGAATAAAAAATATTGCCTACTAACCCCTTTTCACTGCTTGATTGAGTGTATGGCACCTTATTAATCGTGAGACTCGCATCTTTTGATAACAGCGGCTGTCTTTCGTCTGCTTCTTCCATATTCCACACACAAAAGAAATCTACTCTCCAATTTCTGCAGTTGAACATGTATCGAATTTATAAATCGCATAAATATGAGGACGAATTCTCCTTTTCTCACCCTGCGTATTTCGTAATTTTGATTTCCCAACAGGCAACACAATATACTTTTGTCGTTCAATACCTTTCTCTGTAATAAGTAATTTATAATAATAGATGCAACGCCATTAATCCTAATAAGGCAACTGCAAAGTTTAAACTTATCTTATAGTTGTATAAGGGACCGCTTAATATTTTTGATTAAAACTAGTGTAGGTACACTGTTAAAACATTAGAGATGAATGATGCAATGGATGACTTGATGCATGATGAGATGAATGATGTGATGAATGATGTGATGAATGATTTGGTGAATGATGTGATAAGTGATGTGATGAATGATGTGATAATAATGTGATGATTTATGTGAAGAATGATGTGGTGAATTATGTGATAATAATGTGATGAATGATGTGATGATTGATGTGATGAATGATGTGATTATTGATGTTATGGTTGATGTGATGAATGATGTGATGATTGATGGGATGATTGATGTAATGATTGATGTGCTGAATTATGTGATGCATGGTGTGATGAATAAAGTGATGCATGGTATGATAAATGTGATGCATGGTGTGATGAATAATGTGATGTATGTTGTGATGAATGATGTGATGCATGGTTTGATGAATGATATGATGCATGATGTGATGAATAATGTGATGCATGGTGTGATGAATAATGTGATGCATGATGTGATGAATAACGTGATGCATGGTGTGATGAATAATGTGATGCATGGTGTGATGAATAATGTGATGCATGATGTGATGAATAATGTGATGAATGGTGTGATGAATAATGTGGTGAATGGTGTGAGGAATGAAATGATGCATCATGTGATAAATTATGTGATCCATGGTGTGATGAAAAATGTGATGCATAGTGTGATGAATAATGTGATGAATGGTGTGAGGAATGAAATGATGCATGGTTTGATGAATAACGTGATGCATGGTGTGATACATAATGTGATGCATAGTGTGATGAATAATGTGATGCATGGTGTGATGAATAATGTGATGAATGGTGTGAGGAATGAAATGATGCATGTTGTGATGAATAATGTGATGCATGGTGTGATGAATGATATGATGCATGGTGTGTTGAATAATGTGATGTATGTTGTGATGAATGATGTGATGGATAATGTGATGCATGGTGTGATGAATGATATGATTCATGATGTCATAAATAATGTGCTGCATGGTGTGATGAATAATGTGATGCATAGTGTGATGAATAATGTGATGCATGGTGTGATTTATGATGTGATGCATGGTATGATGAAAGATATGATGTATGGTGTGATGAATAATGTGATGCATGTTGTGATGAATGTTGTGATGCATGGTGTGGTGAATAATGTGATGCATGATGTGGTGAATAATGTGATGCATGGTGTGGTGAATAATGTGATGCATGGTGTGGTGAATAATGTGATGCATGGTGTGGTGAATAATGTGATGCATGGTGTGGTGAATAATGTAATGCATAGTGTGATTTATGATGTGATGCATGGTGTGATGAATGATATGATGCATGATGTGATGAATAATGTGATGCATGGTGTGATGAATAATGTGATGCATGGTGTGGTGAATGATGTGATGCATGGTATGATGAAAGATATGATGTATGGTGTGATGAATAATGTGATGCATGTTGTGATGAATGATGTGATGCATGGTGTGGTGAATAATGTGATGCATAGTGTGGTGAATAATGTGATGCATGGTGTGGTGAATAATGTGATGCATGGTGTGATAAATAATGTGATGCATGGTGTGATGAATGATATGATGTTTGATGTGATGAATAATGTGATGCATGGTGCGGTGAATAATGTGATGCATGGTGTGATTTATGATGTGATGCATGGTGTGATAAATAATGTGATGCATGGTGTGATGAGTGATGTGATGTTTGATGTGATGAATAATGTGATGTATGTTGTGATGAATGATGTAACGAGTGTGTGTTTTATTTTCATAGACAATTCCAAAGTTGAAGTACTTTTCATCTCTTTCACTAGTATACATTTTATATGTGGAGAACAACAATCAATGCAGCGAGGAACCTATGCTTACTTAGAGTGCGAGCAGTTGCAGGTTCGTTGCCCAGATGCAACTCGAATTTTTATTGTTATATTAATTTTCTGTTTTATGCAACACAAAATACAAATCTAAACTAGATCTAAAAAAACTAAACGAATACTATTTGTACTTTATGCTTTTTTAATTCTTACGTGTCTCAACGTTTTGTTTTACACAGGTTGAACAATACGTGGGCTTAGCGCAAAACGGTTGTAACTCACTTTTTTCCACAAAATGACATTTTTAACATTTTCAATGTGTTTTGTGGTTATGCATATCCTCAGTGAGTATTTTAAATGGATTCTGAAAATTAACAAGTTAAATCAATATTTGTCAAAAGGTTGTATCTCAAATTGCTCTTAATTTTCAGCGCAAAATGGTTTATCTCAAGTTACAACCTTTTTGCGCTGAAAATTCTGATAGTGCAATGGAAGTAAATAAGTATTCTGTTCGTCTTATTTGAATCATCACATGAAAAAAACGATATAAAGACAGTAGAAAAGATTTTTTGTTTTGATATATCTAAATAAACCTTAAATATTGGTAAAAAACCCAACTAAATTGTGATTTTATATTATCACATATTATCTTCATGAAATATATTTAAATGTATATTACACTACAGTTCAATCTCATAAATTAATTCCAATAAATGAAAAAGATCCACTGCCACAATCAGCAATTGTTTGATATCAAGTAAATGAAATAATTTTCTAATATTGAAGGACAAATGTCCATATTTCCCCCCCCCCCCCACCTACCCCAGTAACACATACAGTTTATAAAATGACAAGGTGGAAAAGAATTAGCCCCTTATGGATCGAAAATTAGCGCCACACTTATTTTAACAGGGCAGACAAACGTTTCCATATTTTGAAAATTAATGCAAGTACATGTAGATCTAATTCAGAATATCTTCAGTTTATGCTCATAGTAGCAAAACTGAAATTGTTGCAGGCACAAAGTTTGTTCATTGAAGGTATGTCATGGCCACCTATCTCAGACCCATAACGCTTCAGAAATGCTTTTATTTTTATTTCTTAAAAGCTTTTAAATTTTAGTGTTCTTATCAAGAAAGTTACGCAAATTACCTGAACAATCTTTTTCATCTTTTGCAATTTTGAAAGAAGCAAAGTTAGTCAGTGAATAAGTATTCTTTGTGGGAGTCAATACTGCCAGTGCTTTGATTACATTTTGCTACTTTTATGACAAATTATATTACATTTATCACCATTTTCTTCATGCTACAAGCATATTACATTCTCAAAAATATTATTATTATGAATGGCTTAGAAAACTTATAAAAGTATAATTAAAGATAAAAGAACGGAAGGGGATATGGGACCAAATTGAAGGGAGGGAGGTGGGGTTATGTAAATTGAAGGGAGGGAGGTGGGGTTATGTAAATTGAAGGGAGGGAGGTGGGGGGGGTGTAATCTCCAACAATACTGAGACAAAAGACACACTTTGAAATTCAATGAGGAAAAACTGAGAGGGGGGGTGGACAAAGTGGCAGGAACCAAGACCATTGTTAAAATCCCCAAACAAACCATTAAAGGAAATGACACCAAAGAATGACACTGTCTTGAAACATGAAAATAGCAAAAACATTGCTTAAGAGTTTATAATATGAAGCTTTTTAAAAGCTTCTTTCCACATACAATGTAGAATTTGCCTAAAAGATGCCCATATTAAACTCTACATGTATACATATCACAAATTCAGGGTAAGACCAAATTTAAAGAGGACCATGTTTAAATATTATAAACATCCAGTTTTAATTCCGGAATTAGTTTGTTATGACAATCTATGAAGTCTTTAACCCTTGACATGCTGGAATAGAAAATGATCAGTTCTTGCCACAAGTATAGATCCAGGCCAGCCTGAACACCTGTGCACTCAGTTCAGGTTCTGTACTTTTAGTACCTGTATATTGATTGATTGATTTGATTGACTTTTCCAAATACAAAGCACAGGGCACATCTATTACAGACATTCAGCAGTTTATTTTTATAAGCAAATTGTTCACTAACAGACAGATAGGGCCTGGGGTATGTTTTTTTCCAACAATATTGACCATGCACTTTTCATAATTGACCCTTAATAGCCAGAAAATTCGGCAAACTTTTGATTCACTATTTAACTTATAATAAAGCACATTTGTAACGTCTCTTTTCATTAGATAATTGTAACGTTTATATAGTTTTATATACACGGCTGCTGTCGATTCATAAAAACATCTTACTTTTTCTCTAAAAAATAATGCTTGCTGTATTATAAATTCGTTATAAAGATTGTTGGCAGGTAATATGGCCGTATATAAACGGCTGTTTGAAATATAACCCTCGCCTAGCGGTTTAGCGCAAGCAGCAAGACATTGCTTCAAGACATAGACATTATAAACTCGTAGGTTCGAATCTTGGTTCAGCCACTTTATTTCTTATAATTTTAAAATTGCCCTTCTCTAAAAACTTTTTTTATCATCATTTTTTTGTATGTATACAATCTGTGTACTTTTTTATTAACTACATCTGTAGCGTGTATGTGCTAAAGCATATACGTTCGCATAATGTCACCAAGAAAACCATTGAAAAATATGCGTTGTAGAGAAAAACTTTCGATTGTCCAACCTCCCTATGTCTGAGTACTTACGAAAACATCTTGATAAAACAAAAGGAAACACCACCCTACTTAAAAGTTATCCTAAAAGTAGATATATTTAAACAATTTCAAGTTAATTCAATTCTTGAAATAATTAAGTAAAAAAACAAAAACACAAGAAGTGTGACTCAAACCAGAGACCTTCAGATCAGTAGCCCGGCATCTATACAAATACATGTATACTTCACCTTACTGACATGTGAAGATAACAAATATATCAATATATTCGTTTGATACAAATGTTTATTCAATGACCTTTACGAAAGTTAATAAGGATGTTGGACAATATTACCAGAACAAAATATGCCCTGAAGTAAAAGAAAATTTGTTTTTGGATATAGAATGTATAACTTCTGCAAATTTAATGTGAACTGGTCAGTGGGCTAAGGTAATTTAAAGGTATTCTAAGATTTTCTTCCTAGAAGGATAAAGTACATGTAATTGATATTATAACTTATGGTACATGTATAACAAGTAGAAATTGATTTATCAGCACCCATCAATTTTAAGCTGCGGTCTCACTTACTCCCGGCAGAGTCCAGGACCAACCCGGTAAGTTACCGGGATGATCTTGGACAATCCGGGGTGAAATTATTGCTGCGGTCACACTAACTCCGGCAACACTATGGTAATTCCAAACTAACCACCAGGATGCGCTCCGGACCATCCAGGCAGAGCCCAGGTGAAGCTACAGTTCTTGCTGGTGCTTCCCCGGTCGTTCCCGGATGACACCGGAAGAGCCCCAGTTGACCAAGGCAGAGCCCCGGTCTATCTAGGCAGAGCCCAGGACAACCCAGACAGACCCCCAGTAAATTGAAAACCCGCAAAAATGATAACACTGATACTTTTTTTATTTAATATAATTGTTCCAGAACAGTAATTCATGATTTTCTGAAAAATCCTTAATCAAGACTCAGGATAGAAGGGAAATGGGAAGGGTTTAAATACAAACTAGTGCAATCATCTTAAATTGTCGTGATTCTTTTGAAATGAATTTGGCTTTGCCGGGGCTCTACGGGGATCAAAAGTAGCTCCATCGTCATCCTCTGGGGCACTGCCCGCATCCTCCGGGGCTCTGCTGGCATTAACTTGGGTTCTGCCAGCATTAACCGGAGCTCTACTGTAGCTCTAATACCTATATCATACCTCGGATCATCTTCGGTTTGTGCCGGCAGTCTGAGCTACGGTGCTTCCCTGATGTAACCTCTGTCGTTCCGGGCAGAGGTAAGGATGAAGCCCGCAAAACTGTCCTTCCAGGATCATCCTGGACCACCCCGGTGATATTAAATATTTTATTCAATCCAGGGCCGAATGCCGGATCATTCCGGTCATTGCCAGCAGAGTTACGGATGTACCCCGGTTGTTCCCAGTAGAGCCCTGGTTGTTCCCAAATCACTCCGGACGTCTAACGGGGCTCTGCCGGGATGTCAGTGAGACTGTAGCTTTTAGTCAAGACATATTATGAGGACCTTGTATTCACAGTTGTTATGGTGTCTCTGTCATATTTCCAAACAAAGACTTTTCAAATGTTACAGCTTAAACTCTAAACCTGCTAATGGTGCCACACATTCTATCACGCATCCAGTAAAGATCAAGGCCAGCGTAATTATCCTTTAAATATTTCAAAATCTTAAAGATTTTGAATGATTTACTAAAATTGAAGTACATAATTTTATAATATCAATTGGGGTAAGGATTAAATGCCCAGCAGCTAACACCTTACTTTTAATTTTGAAATACATGTATATGTGTCTAAGATAGCATTTATACCATTCTATAGAATAGCATTTATAATTAACCATCAAAATTAATTTTAGCTTATCCCTACATTTAAATATATTTTTAAATAAAGTGGTATAGGCTATATTATTCTCTATTGAGGACATTCATTCTCTTCAAACTTTCCACTGATTATTCTTACTTTCATTATTTTCATCATTCAAAACATAACTTGCACTTATTTTATAATCTTATTTTATAATGTCTACATATATTTTATGTGATTTAGAAGTAATGTTTTATTTTATCCTATTATCAAATCCTATAAAAAAGATACGAGTTTGAGATACTTCTATTTTGCACAAAGAAAATAATTAAATTTGCTCAAAATTTGTGCGGAAAACAGTTGTAACTTGAGATACTACCCTTTTGCACAAAAAAATATGTAACAAATTATCAAAATTTTATTTGTAAAACGGTTGTAACTTGAACTTATTCAAATATCTTTTTTTTTAAATAATTTGCTTCTTATTTATTATTTTGTGTCTAATTCCTTAACCAAAATGTATATATTTTCCTAAAATAAAAGATTTTTATCCATTAACACAAATTTTAAAAAGTTTTTTCATGCTCCTGTAAAATTTGCTAAAATTGAGTTACAACCGTTTTGCGCTAAGCCCGCGAATAGTAGTTCACGTATACAGAGGCGGGAAAAGGTCAAGGTTGCTAAAGGAAGTACGCGGTAATAATCGAAATATTTGAATAAATGACTATATGTATCTGAATGGAAATTAAACGAAGATTATGAATATGTAAACGCGTATGGCTTATGAATTTGAATAAGATGTATAAGAAAGATAAACAAAATACTTTTAAAACTGCGCACGATTTTTACATAGGAACTCGGGTTGCGATGCATATTTTCGTTTTTTTAAATGTTTCTTCTGCAACATAATGTTTTAAGTATAGTTCAGTATGATCCGAGTGTATAACTTCAAAGAATATTTTATCAATTGAACCAAATACTGGTCAAATTGTACGGTATTAAACAGATAAGGAGTGTGTTTTTCTCTTTGAAGTAGTCCTACGCATTCAGAATTTTGTTTCCGTTATCATGGTCAACTATCAGGTATCATCCGGATATGACTTTTTCTATATAAAGTATTTTTTACTGAATTTTAAAATAGCAGATTATATTAAATTGAGGTTATATTATTACAAACCACCCATTCGGATTATATGAAAATATCGGACAAACAATATGTAAAGCCGGTACGTATTCGAATTTATGCACTGCAATATGCGTCCTGTTCCCGGGTGTTTTTTTCTACTGTAAAATCGATCATTAATTAAAAAATAGCATGTTAATCATTACTTGAATCGTTTTTACAATTAGTAAAATCTTAGTACATTTTTCTCATGTTTTATTTATTGAAATATGTTGGCATATCCAGAGGCTGCAGCATTAAGATGAAATTTGAGAGAAATATTCAAAATTTGAATGCTAAAATCAAAATAAACGTTATCTGAACATATTAAGACATAGCAGTCATAGATAAGGAAACTCCAAAAATAATGTCAATGGGGTTATCAATTGGAAATATGTACAATAATCATTGCTGAATTAAATATGCTGATGCCTCCAAGAGCTTTGGAGGTCTAATCTGCCTCTAAGTTGCTTGAATCGGTCTCGGATCATATTGAAGTTGAACGGCCTGAAGTGATGGAGACAGTAGTATGGATTTGTTAAAGAACAAGAGGAAGTTTACAGAGAGGCACAGCGACTTTAATGCAGTGTCAATAATAATAACAATTTAGTACTAAACACAATTTTTTTAATCAGAAGTAATTTATACCAATTTATTTTAGTTCGATTTTGTTGGAAGCTATAAGCTTATTTAAACATTCTTGAATCCGTTCCGGGGACACAACTACCAATTACTAAGCAATGAGTGTAAAGTTTCTTGCTCGGGAATCAACGGATCGCTCCTGACGAGGTTTGAAACCACGCGCCCAGCAATCCTTAGATTACCAGTCCAACGCGATACAACATGATTTTTAAAACAATTGAATAAAATACATGAATAAATCAGAAATACATTATGACAAATACCTTTTGCCTTTCTATGCATTTTGAGTGTTCTTTCTCTTAAAGATACCTTTAACATCAAGGATTGTTGAGTAATTGTTCAACAAGAAATATTTCAATAACGTAAGTCCCGGTAGCAATTAGCATAAATCTCAAAAAGGCTTATAAAATACAAAAGTATTATATATTTTTATATGATTATTTTTTGCAATTGTTATACATTTCTTTTTTCGAAAGCCAGAGTTTATCTTTTTTAAATTATCTTTAATATTATAAGATTTACATGCATGGTTTTCTAAGGGACTTGACTGGAGGTCTTAATTTATATAACTATGATTTATTGTATACTTCAAAATGTGATACGATGAAAAGACTGATTTTAACATATGAGAAATATATCCTTGCCTTGAGTAATTTTACACGCAAGAACGGCGCTGACTTCCAACAGCTATTGCCCTCTGAAATGACCTTTACATAAAATAGAGGAACTGACAAATAAGGCATAAAAAATGAAACAAGAAAAGCATTGATGCAAAGCATCAAAGGCGACTCCAAATACATTTGATCAAGATGTGCACCTCAGTATATAACAGAAGATGTGTACTTTATATCAGTACCATAATTACATGTGACCTGGAGGCTCGGACCCTGTTTAAGTTGAAACTTGAATCCAAAAGAATAGATTCTGAACAGACTCAGGCTCATAGGGAAGACTGGGCATGCCTAAGTATGTTGCCTCTTTAAATAAAGTCTTTATTATTACTCCGTCTTGACAAGATGCAAAGACAATTTATAATCAATTCACCAATCACTAATAAGGCTCATGCCATAAGAGAGAATTTCTTCAGATTTATTTTACCACATACAAGGATACGTGAGTCATCAGCATATAATAAAAGCTTATTGCTTAGGGTTGCATACATGTAATTGACATATACATGTATTAGACATAAAAGAAAACCTAAAATGAACCCCATAGGGCTACCATAGGTACTCGGAGCAGTAGAAGAATGATTACCAGCCACATCCACCAGCTGCTAACTATCAGAGATAAGACTTGAACCATGTAAGAATGTCATTACCTATGGCATATGCTTGAAGTTTCATGTGCAGTATAGTGTGATTATGAGTATCAAATGCCTTTTGTAGATCTGAGAGTACTGCTTTTGTCCATTTCAAATTTAATACAATCTGTTAAATGAATCAAACATGTGTTAGTTGAAAAAAGCAATTCTAAGCCCTGACTGAAACTGCCTGACCATCACTCGAACCCATGATTGTCAGAATACCAACTGAGCTATCCGGCCGGCTACACATTATCTCTTTAATAATGAAAAAGTCTTAACCATAACATATCCCCACTATATTGAAATTTGTCCTCGAATTTTTCTGATTTTTACAGAGCTTGTGACTTAAACTCTGGATTATATGCAGACACAGGCTGAGAAAAACGTGCAGCTTGACCAGAACTCAAACCTGTGACCAACAGAATAATGTACCGCGGCTGTAGAAACTGAGCCTTCTGGCCGCTTACACATGTTTTCCCTTTAATAGGGAACAGTTCTAAACCGTGACAGACACTTTTAGATAGTTTACTTGACAGGTAGATTAATTCTTAATAATTACTTAATATAAGAAAAAGAAAAACTTACATACTCATCGTCTAACTTAAAATAACAATTTATATATTGTGTAATTATTTTTGGCAAATATTGGTTGTGCCATTATTTATATTAGGTCAATTTTAAAGTGAGCATAACTGTACTTTTACATGTACAATATCTAATTGTTTGTACCAATAGCGAACTAACTTTTTTGGCTATAATATAAGAAATTTTATGGAGGGTGATTTGTGCCATTTTGTATTTTGCAACAGGGGAACATGAAAATACGATAAATGAACCACTTTGTTGTATTTACATGTTTTCATCTGGCACCCGGTTACTTTTTGTACTTCGTCGGTTTTCATGTGGCACAAATTTATTCAAGTGCAAGCAACAATCTACTCTATGAAAAGCCTGTAGTCGGCTTGACGCCTAAAACCTGGAGGTTGAGACGGTGTCCCTCCATTACAAAAATATAAGACAGGAGCTGTCCTTTTCAAACAATGCACATGTTAGAAAAAATAAAATAACATTTAAGATTATGATATTTTTGAGACTTTATAAATTATATTGCTTGATCCAAGTTTAAGGACATTCTCTTTCCTTAAGGACCAGTACTGACGTACTAGCAAAGAAAGTGTGGAATATATATCTACATTGCAATGTAACCGTCCGGTGGAATTGCACCATGGACCCTGTCTTCACTTGTAATGGACACTAATTTAACCTCATATCTGAATAGGTCATTATTATGTAATCTGCCAAATTTCACAAGTTCAGAAAACAAACCACTACATTCAGGCTAAGTCACTTTTATAGATACTATTATAAGTCAGCTAATACTGGGTATAAACCTATAACCTGTAGACTAATCAATACAATACGCGCATTATCATTCATAAATTTAAATGCAAGTTTTATCCCTTTAATATTAATAATGTCATAAGTGTAACTCTTTAAATACAGAAATATAAGTCTAATCATATCCATATACTAAGATATACATTGTATTTTATATTAGATATATATATTCCCAGTTTTTATTAAATGAATATGAAATCCTATCAACAATGGTACTTGGATAGAATTCAAAATGTGGAAAAGTGGATTCAAGACGCAAACTGTTTTACATTTTAATACTATAATTGTATAACGACTACCTTAGTGAACTCCGAAATTCGAACTGCCAGACCAGTACTCAACACGTAAAACTATCAACATCATAAATATACATTTCCATGATAATTGATATACATGCACGCGTTTCGAGATATATGTAGAACTGTTATTAATCATTCTTGATAATTATATTATTACCACCCAGTGCAGTTGCATGTACATGTATATTGTCAGATAACAAACAAAGATATCATATACATATGATGAATGCATGTGGTGGGATTGACAAATATGCAATTTATTTGGATTTTAAAGGCGTTTTGAGCTCCGTAACCCAACTGTCTGTGCACAAAACCTCTCTCGAACCTCACAGACCACCTTTAAAAACTGCTGACGGAAAAGGTTTGACAAAACTGTATATAGAACGAAACAATTAAGAGTGCATAATTAAAAAAAGTGATTAAATTTAAGTAGTGAAAACTAAAAAATAAAAAGAAACTAAATCTAAGATAAATAACAAAAAAATGACAAAGAATACAATTGACATCAATGTAGACCACAACGATATTCGGAGTCCAGCTTTAAATAAAGCTAAGGGACAAGCTGTTAAACTGAGCCTGCAAATTTCATGAAAATAATATCACAATACACATGCTTCTTACATAAAGTTATTTAATACAAATATATCAACATATTTGTTTATTTGATGTTTATGAATTAAAAATAAAACTTATTAACAGAACATGACATTATCTGCTGATAATAACAGCTCCTAACAGGGGCCCAAACAAAAGCATTCCATAAGAGACGACGCCGCACACCGGCGTCGCCAATGAAGTGAGTGGGATAAATTTCAATATTTGAGAGAAGGAGTGACATTTGGATTATGTATTTAATATTACACGTAACATTCGGATAATGCATATGCTGCAACAGAAATAAATTTTAAAAAAACTCTACTCCGAAAAAATATATTGACTGATATGCTGTCTTCATTATGACTTCAATTGTAGGTCAAAGTTGACTATCACGTTTAAAGCATAAGGACGCTAATTTAATGTTTTTTCTCCACTATCTGAAGTACGCCCATGTATATATAACACGGGGAAGAACTATTGCAGCTTTTTAAGATACATGCGAAAGATCACCGTTACTTTTAAAGACAGAAATTTCCAAACTATTTAAAAGTCAATTCTATTTAAGTTTTAAATACATATTATGCCTCGTGAACAAATAAATTGTTACGATTTTAGAGTATGTTGTATACTTGTTACCCGAAGAAAGTAGCGCTTATTTTGAGATTATGTCCCATAAAAGTATCAGAATGTAGCCTTTGGATGCATTTTTACAAAAAAGGTTAGAAACATTTAACACTTTTTTATATCTGTTAAATATTGAAACAATTCCAGATAATTTTCATTTTCTAAGGCACTTAATTTTGCTAAAATCTGGCACGACAAAAATAAAACGGCAGCTGTGGAAAACTTTTATATATACTTGGATATTTCACGTAAAAATGGTAATTGTTTGCCTTCAAAGGGGGAGTTTGATGTGCTAAATTAAATTTTGATGATAATTATTAAGCTTGCCCTACATATTGTATTATATTTCAGAAAAAAAACTTTTAGTCCACTTTTCATCGCCTTTCTTAAATAAATCTGGTAGTTTTGAGTAAAATTTCCAAATTACTTGCTCATTCGTACATATTGACCGTTTTCATTTGTGATCTTCTTCGTTGCTATACTTAATTACCTAATTATAATGGAGAGTTGCAAACATAAAGCCAAGGCTACGTCACAGAGTTCTAGTGATAGCTCAAAATATGTCCTTGAGTTCTTATGATAACATTTGTTACTGCCACTATGTTTCTTGTGATTAATTTAAGCGTATTTTACGTGTTTGTTTGGTTTTTTTGTTTGCTTTTTATTCTTGTTTTTTTTTTTTTTTTTTTTTTTTCATTTTTCATTTTTATTGGAATGACTGAAAACATACGTGATGTAGAGCATTGACTTCCAGAGCGTTGACTTCCAGTATACGCTTTGAGTTTAATACTTATCACGATTTCTTCATGTGTTTATTATACCTGGCAGTCTGTAATGTTCGGTCTATCGGACTTGACATTCTACTTAACAGATTAGAAAACTCTAATTGTCGATCCGAGAGTTACATACTGCACTGGTTTTAGCGTTTTGATTATCTCGATTTGATAAAATGGAAGCTGTTAACATGCAACTTAGATAAATTGCAAACTGTAATTAGAAATGTATAACTTCAAATTTGCGTCATGTAGAAATGTTATCGATAAAACGTACCCAACACGTTAAATGCTGTGCATCACGACGTTGAGAATGTAACTTCATTAGTTGTCACTCTCAGGTTGACAACACCACACTTTCCTTTTACATTCTTATGCAATTATCATTTGTAAACGATTTTGCAACTTCCATATATGGAATTATCACGGAAATAGACGAAAATTAATAGGCGGAGCCAATTTTCACGAAAGCAGAATATAAAGAGAGGTAACTCTTGCTGGTACAAGTACAAATGTTGCTGCAATGCAGCAATCGAGAAGCTCCGCGCAAAAAATGCGCTCATTACAGATACCTTACCCACAGGTCATGTTCTTTTCAGATGAAATACTATTGTACATTATTCCGAATGTTTTGTAAATCATTTTTACATGATTATACTTCCGTATGCACTGTCTATTAGAGAGATTAGATATCACATTTTCAAAAAAAATATGCTTTCACTGATGCCAACCTATCAAGGAAAGTAATTCAATTGATACAAACAAGACTTACAAGACTTGTAAATATAATGTGCATTACAGTATTGCAACAGTGTCACTACTGTAGCCAGTAAATAATATAATATGATAATGTCCTTTGCATGTTTCGCGGCAAATGGTATAGCATGATATAACAAGAAAAGCATTGATGTAAAGCATCAAAGGGCGTCCAAGCAAGAAATGCAGCAAATGAATATAAACTAGTAGACATCTGATGACTAGATATTCTTATAAAATGTTCAGTGGTTAATTTGGTTTTACCAGAATTGTATATCATAGATAAATGGGAGGACAAAAGACATTGTTCATCATAAACTTTGGTAGGTTTGCTAGAGATTAGAATTTTAAATGTATTTTCTTTGGAACATACAAAACAATAGTCAAAATCAACAAAGTCTGTTTTTCATTCATTATTATAAGTGTTACAAATATACATATATAATATAATGTAATGTAATGTAATGTAATGTAATGTAATGCAATGCAATGCAATGCAATGCAATGAAATGGAAAGGAATGGAATGTAATGTAATGTAAATTACATGCATTTTTCATGTCAATCTAAAAAAAACTATTTATACCTGAGATTTAACATTTCAAGTCCCAGATAAATACTGGACGTAGAACACACACTGGCATGGACAAAATCAAATTGGGATGAATTTCAAAAAGACCAAACTCAATAATGTTTTGTTTGTTATACACGTTACATGGTGATACATTATTTATCAATATACAGTCGACTCTCGTTATCTCGAAGTCATTGGGACCGTCCAAAAAATATCGAGATAACGAAATGTCGAGATAAACATATTAAGGTTAGAACAAAGCGAAACTGATTTTTACAAAAGACATGTGCATACTTTATGTCAAATAAACTATAATATCCCTATGTCTTGTTTTCGTAGGCCTAGTCAATATTTGACAAAGTAACATTAGCGGATGTTTACCAGCGGAAATACGGGTGTCTGTGATAAAAACACATAGTGAGGTTTACTCAGTAATACACCAATATAGTGAATCGGATATCGGATATGGTTGATTCGGATATCCTCCCGGATTATTTATCGGGTCTTTCTCGAGATTGTTCGACCGCTGATTGATTTGGTGGTGATGTTGTGAAACAATATTGCAACGATAGCGTTTCTATACTTTCACTATTTCATTTACATTTAAAGTCATAATGAATTGATACAGTGTTCGAATATTTAAAAAGAATGTAAAATTCAGTCATTTTGGACATAAGTCAATCAACACGCTAAATAGATTAACTTTTATTAAAACAGCTAAACTTGTTACAAACATAATTGTCATTATGACACGCGCTATTAATTGAGCAATTATCGTCTAGATTGTGTTTTTCACACGTCTGAAGGGAACAGACGAAAGAAAACTATAAGTCGAGATAAACAAAGGATAATAGTGTGAAAATAACTGTTGGGGCTGAAATTTTACATCGAGATACTGAAAATATCGAAATAGAAATATCGAGATAAACAAATATTTCCAATATAGATAAAGAAGGAAGAAAATCGGGACTTTCAAAATTTCATCGAGATAACGAAATATCGAGAAAAGCGATGTCGAGATAACGATAGTTGACTGTAATGGAAGACTGTTACCTGAAGTTTAGACAGGTATGAAGAAATTCACTAACACCATATTCGTGGGAGTCAAAGATATAAAAGCTACTTGGCGTTGGCGATATAAAAAGAGCTATTTGGGCGATCAATATACTATTTTGTTGAATTGCTCCAAAACTCTCTGTATTAACATTCTTATAAAACACCTCACGTTTAAACTGCAGACAAAAGTGTCTGTTGTTAACATGTCACACTATTCAGAAAATCAACATTCCCTCAAAACCACCTTTAAACCGATTGCCTTCAAACAAAATAAAATCAACTTCTTACAGAAAAATTTCGAGAAATAAGGGTCGATTTAAATATTCACATTAAAAATGTCAGACGACCAATCAGGGCCGTAAAAAGGACCTTTATACCGGACAGAACCTACGGAAAAGACAATTTCAAAATGATAAAACTGCCCCCATGATATAGTTCAATTCGTAAAAAATGGCCTTCTTAATTTTTTTGATCAATTTATAAAAAGCGCAATTTATTGTTGAGTATGTTTGCACTTCATTTCCTGCAAAATTCTCCAGTCCGTTATTTATTACCATAGCACGACACGAATGACCATTTCGTTTTGACTAAAACTACTTCTATAAATAGATTTTCGGACTTTCAAAATGTTGAGGTCATCTACCTATTTATAGCTTTCGAATTCATGTACAATTTGTTCCCGTTCTCATTCAATTAGATGACATGCTGCGAATCACCGAAGGGGAAAACAATAAATGATTTTATATGATAGAAATCGGAAGGAGTTTTTGACTCCGAATTTATTTTTAGCTGTAAATCGAAGGGATTAATTGATAAAAGTCGGGCCCATGGACAAAAAAAGTAAACACAAATAGCTGTGGTCGTGGAGCAAAAGACATATTTCAAATGATATAAAACTGTTATAAATTTAACATATATCAACAGCATTACAGTTGACTTTGAATATCCTCTGATTTTGTAATTTTGAGGATATTCAAGTAATGCAAAATTGGTTAAGATATAATGTAACAATGTAACAACGTTTATACTGATAATGTGCATAATAATATGCAAAAACTAAAGTTGGTGCATTAACATAAGGGAATGTTTGCTATATATAAGAACACAAACAACTTTCATCGACTGCTTTGTGTGTCTTTTAGCGGTACACATTCGTACGCACGTCTTTTACATTCAGCAAACAGTACTTCATGTACTAGAATGCGTTACATGGAAGTCACTTTTAGTAACACGAATAAAGAGAACTGAACCGTTTTTATTTCTTGTCAAGTCATACGCTAGAATTAAGGTTATTAATGTAATAATAAATACTACTACTAGGAAAGACAACAGCCAGAATTCGGTCTGTATTAGTATTTAGTCATATCAAAGTCTTAGATGTTCACTTGAAAATTAGAAAGTGGTAAGGTAGCAGTTTAACTGTTAATGTTACTCATTCCTATGCAAATTGGAATCCCCTCAGTAAAATTTATTTGTCGTTGAATAAATCTTATCAATAATTCTTACTTCCTTGAAAATTTTTTTACCTCAGACAGTTATTAACCTGATGAGGGTTTTTATTTATTCTTATTTTTTTTTTTTTTAGTTTCTTTTTCTAGGAAATGTGGTATCGATAACGTTTCAAAACTTATATGTCGATATTCATTTAAAGTCCGCTGATGTTGAATGAATAAAGGCGTAGAATGGCATCATGCAAGTGAATTATGTTTGGTGAATAACCAAACACCATAAAGGTGTGGTAAACGGAAACTACGCCGGTGCATGTTCTTGTTTCCTTCTTGTCGCTGACGGTAAATACCGAAAATGAGCGGATAAATAAGTTTATTTACGATGATGTATGGGCGGGAAATTAGGCGGGGCTATTTTATTCTAATAAAACGTGTAAACTGGATTATGTGATCCGAATATGTTGGTTGTCAATGTAAAAAATTAGAAAGAAAATTTTTTTTTGTCGGCGAATTTTTTTAAAAGAACAAGAATTTTCGCATTGTTAAGATGAAATTGGTTTTTGCTTCAGAAAAAAAGTTAATGTTTGAATTATAACACAAATTTTTTTTTGAAATACTGTTTTTCAAATTTTTAAAATCGGTACTCTCAACCCCAAAATTTTCAAAAATTGGAGGGGTTTAAAAATACAAAAAATACAATTTTATTTTTTCTTCAAAAACAAATAACAAGGCTGGATTTTGGCAACGAAAAGCCCCATATCGCATTTTTCAGGTTTTTTAAACATATACAAAAGTTTTTCCCAACGAATCCCCGCAGTTATTACAAATCTCCTGACATTTATAAAGAACTCCATCCTTTTGTAGCAATTCCTCCCCTGTGTAAAGAACGCCCGTACACAGTAGCATGCAACATGTTGCATATTATAGTAGAAACTTTAAATAAGATAATAACAGTGTACTACGGTATACGAGGATTGGTGAACATGTAATGCAATTTATTATATAAAATAAACTAATTTTGCTCGTGATTATTGTGTTTGCGTAAACTATCCTATGCTTCAAAGCATCTGTTTTCAAATGATACCACATTATGTGTGTAGTCAACATATCAAGAATTATATTCACATTTAACTATACCTTACATGAGTAACTTCATGTATAATATGCCTGGTAAACACTCAGTTCAAAGTGCTGAAATACGGGCATACATGAAAGCTCAAGAAAAATCTATAAATTTTATAACGACATTTGAATTTTTCATGGCATCAATGAATTATCTTATGCAACTGTTTCGAGGTGGATGCACAAATTTAAAAAAGTGCACGTGTCAACTCAAGATCCCTTTAAGTCTGATAGTTACTGACAATTAAAAAGTTCATGAAGTCAAGCTTATCATTGACAAAACTGCCATACTTTCACCTACCCAGATAACTCATATCGCAGGGATATCAAAAGGTACAACTCATACACTGAAGAATAACTAGTTCAGCGATTAACTGCAAAATGTACGATTCATTTGCTAACATCTTACCAGAAGAAGGAGCGAGTTACGTGCGCTAAAATATTACTGAAAATGTTCCTAAATATGACAGTCGCCGTTTTTCTAATATTGCGACTTGAGATAAAATCTAGTTTCACTATTTTAAGCCAGTTCGCAGGTGTAAAAAGAATATGCCGGTGGTCCTTTGTTGCTGGGTCGTGTGGGGCATTAAATGCCTTCCTTCCTTGATGATCTTGTTTTGATATTTTTGGGCCAACAAAAATGTGTGTGGTCCATGCTTTGCTAAGCGACTGACAACTGTCATTAAAGTTATGTACGGTTACTTATTTGTCAATACCAATACACAGGGAAATGCTGATTTGTGTTTCTAGAGACCGTTCTGTCTTATCCCAAACATTATAGATATGTCGTGTTAAGAAATCTTGAAACAACTTTAATGAGGGTTGTTCTTTGACCGGTATGAAATGCCTTTGTTTTCAAAACACTCCTGCATACCAAAGACGTACTGTTATTGTTTGATTCTTTCTTCGAGAAGAAACGAGTGGCTGTCGTCCGTAAACATCAACCGTATTCTCCACACTTGATACGCTGTGACCTTTTCCTCTTTCCTAGACTGCAAAACCATCTTGCAGGTAATCGCTACAAACGTAGAAATGAACTTGGGTTCGTCATTTTTTAGTTATTGAAAGGTTAACCTAAGGAGGACTATGTTAAAACATTTGTGCCTGTAAAATGTCTTTCATTGACTGTTAATATAAAATGTTACTGCGGATGCGCTTACATTGTATTATCAATATGAATTGTTCAGGTCTATACACTAAATATTTGTATCACAAAAGTGTGTAAAAGTTGCAAACAGATTGATATAAATTGCATTCAAATAAGGGATTATAATGTTGAACTTAAACATGTATAAGTTGCGCTTTCCTATGTTTTAGAAAGAAAAACGAGAACGCAGTGAAATACCTACTGGACACTTTTTATTGGGATATAAAAAGAAAAAGATAGATATGGATATAACATGTGTTCCACCATAATTATGTAAAATATGTGTGTTCATACCGTTAGTCAGGACCGAGTAAATTTCGAAAGATTATAGTTGCCCTCTTATATTGTAGTACGTTATTGTGTATTTTTACAGAATAAGATTCAAAATCCATGCCATCAATAATATAGTTTACAATGCATTTCATTTTAGTAATTCAAAAACAGACATAAAGGTCATAACTGAAATGATTTAGAACCCAGACCGAACTGTTTTTGTGTAATGACACTTTTTGTTCAAGGAAACTTTCATCGTTTACACTGTTTTCCTCCAAATTGAGGTGCTGGACACGTGCAAGATGTTCGTATCTTAGCGCTTCTGGATTGAAAATAGTAAAGACCGTTTGAATACCGGCAGGTTGTGCCATATTCCACACACCAACCTCCATGTACTACAAAAAAAATAGTTTGCAAATTTTACTCTCGCATATAAAGAACAACGTAAAATGTGCAATGCATAAATGGCTGCATTTGAGGAAATACAGGTAACTAAAGACAGGTTTTGCCTCCATTCGACGGAGATGGACACCCGCAATGTGTCCGTTCGTAGCCTTCGCCGCTATATCTGTAATGAATGTAGGAAATCGGATAAGAGCAGAGAGTGACATTCGTCCAGCACCAATCCCCGTCGACTGGAAAAAAGTGAATATTAAAATAAACAAACAATTACCATAGTATTAATGCAGGTCTCCTACCTGTTAAAACCCCAGTAACATTCTTAAGGGCAATTGGCCGTTCAATTATTCCATTGAATGAAATGAATAAATGAATGAATAAATTAATAAATGAATGAATAAATGAATAAATGTATGACATGGGTGAATTCAATTCTTTTTAATTATTAGTATGTCTGTATCATAGTAATGTGTCCTAGTAAGGAAATTATGTTTTTACAGAAGAGACAAGTAATCAAAAGATCCAATTTTCACAGGAGGAATATGCTGATATAATAACTTTTCTCTATTTTAAGAAAATTTGTTGGAAAAGTAACACATTCTTATTTTAAGTTTCATGAAAAATGTTTTCACTACTTTTGAGTAATCACAAATATTGTTATATTTACCACATTTTAAGCCCTTTTTGTTGCCATAGCAACCACAATTTTCAACCTAGGAAAAAAGCAAAAACGTGCATAATCTCCAGACTGCCATCTATCAATATTTAAGTTTTCATAGAAATATTTGTATTACCAGTTAATGTGTTCAATTTGCCATATTTTCAGTCTATTTGCTGCCAAAGCGGCCATTTTCTTCAATATCGGAATCAGAAAAAGACGTGCATAACTTTCAGACTGTTATTTATCCATTTATCAAGATTCATAAATATATGTTCAGTACATTTTGCGTTATCAAGATATCCAGTTTGTGGACGGTCGGACGGACATATGCACAGAGGGTAAACCTAAAGTCCCCTCCGGGGTAACTGGTAGGGGACTCATATGTTAAAGGCACATTGCAAAACGTTTCTGATAATTTATGTTATCCCCGTAGGATATTGAAAAATAGTTGTCGTCTTGAAGTCCGTGTGTGTTTTCGTTACAACTGGGCGATGTAATTTTAATGAAACATGTCTTGAAAGTATATGAACGGGGAAACAAGACTTATTTATGGTCTATGGATTTAAATTTGTGTTAACTTATGTTAGGTGTAAATGCTAATAAGGCATTTTAAAGACACTCGACATGAATGCAGATCGTAGTCATGAAACTATTAAAATCTATTGAATATTTGATGGTTTAGAAAATACACAGCCAAACCATTATTGGGAGAGGAAAGATGGGGGTTGATAAACTTTGTACAATAGATTAGTTATTTATTGTGTTTATTGAAATCAAATTTTGCAAAATCATGAATTAGGGTCTTAACATTAAAGGAAATGAAAACAGTTTAGAATCGTACAAATTTTAACTGGTTAAGCATTATTTTTATAAACATATCGTAAAGAGGTGATGATAATTTATTTCATTTCAATAACTCATTAATAAAGACTTTCGTGTAGTCATGTAAATGTTGTAAACAATTGTTTTCCTATTTAGTATTTTAAAAAATTCTTAATATACATGTATCTTACTTTTTAATATTTAATTTAATCTTCATTTTAGCTTGCCAGTTATCTAGTTTAGTTTAACTGATTCATTGTACTAGATGGCCCTAACCATATAAAAACTTCCTTATTTTTTTACCAGATTGCCCATACCTTTCAAACAACAGACCAAATCAGAAGACTTTGGGAATTAACTCATATTTTAGATGAAAAATACCTGCACATGGTTGAATGCTACAGTTCTTAGTATCACTTCCCGTCCCTACACACGTCTGGTTCCTCGCAGCATCAAGCTGATGTACGCATATTCGGTATCTTACAGAAGTTCCGTCGTTACATGACTGTGAACATGCAGACCATTCTCCCCATTCTGTCCAACCGTAATGCCCTTAAATATTATAAGATAATATTATTTCATCCGATTGAAATAACACGATTTTGCGCTTACAGTTACAAATGTAATACAATTCATAATATTAAAACGTAACTGCAAAGCTGAACAAGGCATAGCAATGTACACAAATTTCAGCCGTAGACAAAGCCATGCCACACAAGACCTCCAGCAGGGCACACATATCGGAGCCGAATGGCGCAGTGACTGAACAGGGATGGGCCATAAATCTTATGGATTTTTGTTTTTCATAGCTTCAATCTGTTATGTTAAAATAATAATCAATACCAAGAACAATTATAATGATTTAGTAATTTCTATAAGTCGAAAAACTACCTTTTTAATTTCCATACTTTTATAACACATAATTACACATTCAGTGCTACAATCTGCAGGAGATAAACATGCCCTTAAACCATTATTTCAACGTTTTGTTTAACACTTTCATTTGCACTTTTTTAACATGTCAAATGCCGTACACGCTTTATGTCGCACCATTGCCGCTTAATATCGCAACAGCCACTTAATGTTACACCATTGCAGATTAATATCGTAACATTCGCTAAATGTCGCGCCATAACCGTTTAATATCGCAACAGCCATTTATGTCGCACTACTGCCACTACATGTCGCAACAGTTGCTATCAATTTTTGTTAAATGTCACAACAGCAGCTTAAGGTCGCACCATTGTCACTTAATGTCGCAACAGTCGTTTAATGTCGCAAAACCGTTTGCCTTTAAATGTCTCAAATGTAATGTTAAATGACACACATTTGTCCGCGTTCTTCAAATGTCAAAAAATACAGTTAAATTTTGTAAATGTTAATCAATATTGATCTAATAATGTACTGGTTTATTATCAATTTAAAAGGTTTTCAGTTTATCAGTATAAGACGAAGTGAATGATTGAATGTTCTATATAATGATTTCTACCGATATACTTTAAGGGAAAGTGTTATTAGTTTCATGAAAGTCGGTATTTTCAATTTACGGCCGTAATATATGCTTAAGAGCTCCAACGTTAAAACATTATTAAACATATATTTGGCATGTCTAAAGAATTAAATAAATATGGATTTCTGAGGCGTAATGTTACTATTTACTGCATAGTTTATGATAATTGAGACTATTTTAAGTCGTTTAGGCTGGAGTTATATGTGTGTCATGTCACATGTATGACGATTTGTTTGTTTCATTTTACGCCTTTTCCCAACAGCATTTCAGTCATAAAGCTTAAAAGATGATTAGTTTTGTACATGCAAACTAGAACATTAATCAATCGCGTTAAACCTAAACGATTGCATGTGAGACAAATGACTGTTAAAAAGCGAATGTAGTCTTCAGTAGGCAGTTGCACTGAATCACTCTTTTATATCACTTAGTTACTTTATAATGACGAATATGAATAATTTAAAATAATGCCATTAGGTACCTTGAGTTTAACATGATAATTAACGGCGTTGCGACATAGAACGGCACATCAGACATTTACATACCACACATTCCACATGATGCGGGGCAAAGGTTATCGACGTTGGCTATTGCTTTGCATGCTTCTTTATTTAGTGAACCAAATGCAGCACAGGCTGTTGGATTGAAATCCATGCACGTCCTCTCATCTTTAAGTAGATGCAAGTCATAAATGTGGTCATCTGATACTGAAATGAAAGCGTATACTTTACGAAATTAAATATCATGCACATGTAACCAATGCCAATTAACACAGAGTACGGGTAATAATTTTCTGAAATTTTATAGCAATTATTTGTTGTTGTTTTATTTTTATTATGGCATTTGTTTCAATATTTGCGCCGCTTCAAAATCAAGGTAATTAATGAAATCTACGAAGCCAAAATAATCAACCTTTGCATATACATTTTTGTAATATATTAGCTTTAGCTAAAACTTATTTTTGAATTGTGCAATATTTGCATGCCACTCATAGTATTATTTGAACTGAAAAGACAAATATTTAATGATCTTTGTTGTACCTACCTGAAATTCGCTGACTTCCACAAGATTTAATATTACAGTGATCTTCCGAACAACACAATGAACACGAACTATCTGTACCATCAGAGCATTTCCCTACCAAGGCCGGAGAAGGGGATGATTGTTTCGGCGCAGCAGAGCAGTGCTTGAAATTTAACAGAAAAATCCAATAGAAGAACAATTTCAGTATATATGATTTTTTTATTATAATATAACTCACAGCTTTGGTGTTGTTGACAATGAAATAGGGAGAAAAAGAATCACCAAAGAAAGCTCAAAACGGCAAAATCGTAATGAAACAGGCTAAGTGTGTTTGTCCCTGTTCATGGACAGTACTTGAATGAGCATGATACTTTCCACACCAGTTAACACTTATCAAAAACATCAGGTCTGTAAGTGGAATAATTTATTGAATGCTTTCATAAGCATTGATGATTTAATGTAAGTCTTATTAATTATTTATATGTCAACATACATTACGATAATTAATAATCAGCTACCTGCAAATTCATACAACCAAGTCTGTATCTAGTGTTGCCATAGATAACAACTTTTCGAACGAAGCACATCTATAAACATAAAAATATTGTATTTATTATAAACATAACAAATATTGTATTTATTATGAATGAAGCACATGATTTAAAAATAGCGTATATTTGCAGTTCTTCTTCATCTTATTTTTATTATTCAAGTAGAAGGTGATTATGGAACTTTCAATGCGAGTAATAGAACAAAACAGAAAATGCCTTTCATTTTCATACTTTAGCATTTTGCACCTCACCCTTAACATGATTGTGTCAAAGTCAAACATTATAATGATACAATACAATATGAAGCATAACAAGGCCTGTTGTACATATGACAAAAGAAGATATAGAATATAAATCTGTATAGTTTAACATGAAGTGCTTGATGTACAGGGAAACATTTATTTTATTTAACATTTATTGCAATAGATTATGCCTATTTTTAGCTCACCTGACCACGAAGTGGTCGGTCAAGGTGAGGTATAGTGATGGGGCTATGTCCTGCGTCCGTCGTCGTGCGACGTGCGTCGTTCGTCGTCAACAACTGGGTTGTTAACTAGAATTAAAAACTAGGTCACAGGAGCTAAAAAATAGAAAAAGCTTGTTAACACTCTAGTGGCTGCAGTTTTGATCTAAATATTCTGGAAATTGTCAGAAAGGTTGTTTTGATGATTTCTAGGTCAAGTTCGAAGATGGGTCATCTCCAGTCAAAACCTAGGTCACAGGAGCTAAAAATAGAAAAAGCTTGTTTACGCTCTAGTGGCTGCAGTTTTGATCTAAATATTCTAGAAATTTGTCAGGAAGGTTGTTTTGATGATTTCTAGGTCAAGACCGGAGATGGGTCATCTCCGGCCAAAAACTAGGTCACAGGAGCTAAAAATAGAAAAAGTTTGTTAACACTCTAGTAGCTGCAGTTTTGATCCAAATATTCTGGAAATTTGTCAGGAAGGTTGTTTTGATAATTTCTAGATCAAGTTCGAAGATGGGTTATTTTCGGTCAAAAACTAGGTCACAGGAGCTAAAAATAGAAAAAGTTTGTTAACACTCAAGTAGCTGCAGTTTTGATCCAGATATTCTTGAAATTTGTCAGGAAGGTTGTTTTGATGATTTCTAAGTCAAGTTCAAAGATGGGTCATCTCCAGTCAAAAATTAGGACACAGGAGCTTAAAATAGAAAAAGCTTGTTAACACTCTAGTGGCTGCAGTTTTTATCAAGATATTCTGGAAATTTGTCAGGAAGGTTGTTTTGATGATTTCTAGGTCAAGTTCGAAGATGGGCCATATCCGGTTAAAAATTAGGTCACAGGAGCTAAAAATAGAAAAAGCTTGTTAACACTCTAGTGGCTGCAGTTTTGATCCAAATATTCTGGAAATTTGTGAGGAAGGTTGTTTTGATGATTTCTAGGTCGAGTTTGAATATGGGTCGTCTCTAGTAAAAAATTAGGTGACATTGCCCAGATATGGAAAACCTTTTTAACACAATAGAGGTCACATTTTTGACTCAATTGTCATCAAACTTGGCCAGGATGCTTGTCTAAGACATTGCTTGGATGCGGTTGATGGGTCACGGGAACGATCATGGGCCATCATGGCCCTCTTGTTTAAAAAATGATAAACAGAATTTAATAAGATATTTTTAGTGTTGTGTGTTTTTGTGTGTTTGCTGATTGTGTGATCCTCCATTAAGATGCTTAAACAATTTCCAATTACAATATATCAGCTCTTGCATTTGTTTAAAAAGTAAGAAGAAAGATTGGTGTAAACATAATTTAATGACAAATTTAATGACATTTAATTTGTTATAGTTTAACGTTGTTTGTAATAAAGGCTATTTAATGATATGACAACTTAAGAAAAATGAAACTATCAGTTGCCACTATTGTTAAAAATAATGTGATAGACTTTGTTACAGGACAGTCCTGTGATAAAGTCTTACTGACCTATAGTACGTAAGATGCTATTTTAGTAAGACCTATCTCTCCTTGCATTTGTCGGCGTGTTTCGATTAGTTTCACAGAATAATCAATATAATTGTTTCTGAATCAATTTTCCTGTTTTTTTTGTATTGTATGATGATCATATCTAAAGTTCAATACAGACAATACACCCAAACGTCTGTAAAATAATAATAAGATTTTATTTTGTATTCCTTGTTAATTTAATTTACAGATACAAGAACGTAATGAAGTACGTTTCTAAAATAAAATGTTTACACATACTTGTATGTAGTCGAGGAATATTTTTTTCTTTAACGATGAGATACTACTTAATTGAAGATGAATAAGGTCTCTATAATTGTTAAAAGTGCATAACTGTGCACAACTTTTAGTTTAACTTTAAATAGCAATATTTGAGATATTGTTTATTTGTACTTTGATATGGAATTAAAAGGATTATTGTTACGACATTGCGTTTGCTTAGCATGTCAAAATATCATAAAACATTACGCGTAGAAAGTTGGATACATCTTTAAGTTGATATCGAATTGAATGTTTAAAAACGATATTTCCACTAAACAACACTTAGCAGCACACACAGTTCATTTTCCTTATCCGTCCCATCCGGTGCTGTCCGCGCTTTGATTCTGAATTGTAATTGAGAAATATAATTTACCTCATCGCTCTGACATTGTACAAGGTTTTTGCATTGAGCAGGATCCTCAATCAAATCACATGACAAACATCGCGGTGGTCGAGTTATGTTGCATCTTGGAGATACTGATAAACAATCATAAGCGGTATTAGTATGTTAATTCTTTAGTAATGCAAACGGTTCCAAGAACTGTCGTTGCATCGATTTGCTTTAAACGTTAATTTAGAAAAAAATCAAACAGCTGTAGATACCCATTAGAGAGGTAGGTAAGCATAAAATAATTTTGAAAGTAACTTTACTTGGTTTAGCATGTTTGTGGTCGACATGATAATAATAAATTTGTAGTTTAATCCAAAATTTATAATTTATGTTAATATAAAACCTGGAAGTTGACACTTGTCTAAGTTACATAGATTTTCATTGCACACTTCCGAACAAAATGTTTGACTTCTTTGACCAACTGGTACCTTAAATGTTAAATGTTTAAAGCGACGTTCTGTCTTTAGTGACCATAGTTAGGTGCGCCGAACAGTATTTACTATATAAATGGTCTGTATGTAGCGACTCCCTGTCTAGTCCGTACAACGACCATGATTTAGTCACCCGTTACGGTATTTGAGCCGTGAACAGCGACTTTTTCAGGGGAGCAAGGCTTGAACTAGGTGACGACTTTGGCGAAGAAGTCGCTTTCGGATTAGCGACTTTGCCTAAAACAAACTTCAAAGAGATTTTGAAGTCGCCCGATTTTTATAACTTTCCGTCATACTTATTTACGCCGCTAGGTCTGTTTATAATTTGTTTACCTCTCAATTACAACCATTACCGTTAATCCGCTAATTAAGAACGCGTGTCAACATCAAACAGTTCAATACACGCCGCAAGGCAAGAGTTCAGTATGTTTATCTTTCTCATTACGTTTTCATGCGATTGACGAATCAGAATGCGCGTTGTATCTACGTCAGTTTGCATTGACCAATCGGCGACACGCTAATACACTGTGACTGTTTGTTGACAATTACACAAAATGGCGACAGATTTAATCAATTTTCGCCGATAGAATGATTAAAGACACCTGCATAATCATCAATGCTGCGGTGTTTTGGCGAGTAAAGATAAACCCAAACGTCTTAAAGGTGTGGTTTTGTTTAAAACCTCGATTGTTAATGTTTTTCGGAGCACATTTCTGTAGAAATTATGTGAAGATTTGTATCTAATGTTTTATTAATACATTGAACTCCGTAAAGTAAACGGGCTGATTATACAAAATTAAATGTCTCTACAGTAACATCTCATTAGTAAAATTGAAATTAAACATTTTTTTACAAACAGATTTATCAATATCAATTACATTTTCATAAATATGTAACTTTTAAATACTAATGTTATGGTGTAGTTTATAATCTTTACCAATTATACATGCAATTTTAATACTGTCTTGTTTTCTATAAATGATATTTGATATGTTTGATATCAATAAAAATATAATTAAACCCTTAGTATGGTACTATCCTGCTTTTCAACAAAATATTGGTATGATATGTTCATATATACGAATTATGCTGAGACTGTCCACAGTGACTCCCTGTCTACAATGACCTTTTTTCTTTTCTCCCATCGAAGGTCACTGTAAACAGTCTTTACTGTACATTTTAATTGCGATAAATTAGTGGCCTAGAACTTCATTTTAGATGCCGACTAAGTATTAAAGTGGTAATGAATGCATGTACAAGTTTGCAAATGCATACACTTTGATTTGGATCCATTTGAATTGCTCATTCGTTATATCAGCACGCAGTCTGTTTCAAATGAAAATTAAATTTGCTGATGCGTTTTTTGTTTTTGTTTTTTTTATTTGTTTTTTTTAATGATGTAGCTTAGTGGCTTTGAAGGCAGCTATATAGTAAATATTCCTATGTCATAAAATAACGAGGCGAATCATTAATCAAACTTTGTCTATTGAAACTTGTCAGTTAATTGAATATCAGGACATTTGAATAGCAAGAAAATGGAGCTGGATTTTTTGATATTCATATTTAATCTAAATACAAACGAGTTATACTAGTTGAATAAAAGAACGGGCATCAAAACACGTGGCTATTTGATTTGTACGAAGCAGAACAGCCCCGAGTATAAATCAGATTCCCAAGTATTATGATGTTCTGTCTTTTTTCCATTATAGGCAAAAAACTAATTCCTTGTCGTAACAATATTAAACGCCAGAAAAATGAAACCGATATACTAGCATCTAAATATGACTTTTTGTCTTTGTCGTCGCAATAAGTAAACTGCTGCAAAATAAATGAGACAATTAACGACAGTGAGTGCTGGTTACAAATACCAAAACTCCAATTAACGCAAAATGCATGTGTGGTATTCGATTTAACTCTTACACATATTTCAATTGTAAAGTCTCCAAACTATGATACAATTGTATTTTACTATGATGCATTTTAAAAAGTGGTCTCTAATCTATGATACAAATGTATTTTAACGCTTACCATGTCATATGTGCATCCAGCTGTGTAGAGAACACTTCCATTGATATAACCATCCGCCCTTGTGAAACATTCCTTTAAGTGCATGTAATAAAAAAAATCCATAATTTTGATTATCACATCACCCTGTCGCTTTGTATCGTATAGCACGACCTTGCATCATTCTGTTGTGACATTAGTTGCATTTTACATTTATAGCGTAAAGACGCACTAAATGTATGCGTAATACTATACAAGTGTCAATTAAAAGTGAGTATGTTTCATGTTGATAGCTCTTATATGGATATGAGATGAATAGAATATTATGTATATTCAACTATTTCAATAAATTCAGTATTGAATCTCCACTCATTAAATATCCTTTATAACTTAATATGAATAAAACTTTAAAAATGTTTTCTGTTTTGATATCTTTGTTGCTATTATTTAAATCCATATCATCTTTTTTAATTTTTGCTGTCAATTGCCTTTAGGAATATGATGTCAGAACAAAAAGGCTTCATACGTTTCAAAATATCTATCAAAGTTTGTTAAATGAAACTTGTCCGAACGTTATTGCCAAAGGTAAATAACTTGAAAAAGTGATCACTCAGAAGCATTAAAATAACGAAACTTACAAGACAAGAGCAGACTTTTGAGGCACAATCGCTCCTTTTTGAAAGGTGAAAGCTTAATTAAATAATAAAGAGACTCTTGCTTTCTATTATTTAATTCTTAATTAGGTGGCATTACGTATTTTTTAATTACAACTAACACTTTGTAAAACATAATGATTTGATGTCTCAACACAATTACGACAATGACCTTTCAATGTCCATACAGTGCATATACATACACTTAAAGATATATTAAGGTCGATGGAAAAGTGAAAACGTAAGCAAACCTCCCTGCCAGTACACTCCACTGCATTCATGCAATCCTCACTAATTCTAATATCATTACAAGAATAGCAAAGCAACCCACTGGAACCTTAAAAGAAATTTGTCATAAAGTTATAATGATTATGGAACTCGTGTATCTGTTCGTACAGTTACATTCACAAAGGTATTGATTTAAAGCCACAACAAATGGATCAATTCACAGATTTTGTAATGTATTTCAAAATTAAGTAAATTGTACTAACTGTTACTATTATAAAGGATTTTAAAGGTAACAACTGATATTCAATACAATTCATAACTTACCTGTTATGCTACACAATATCCCAATCAATTGAATTTTGTCTGAAAAACAATATTCCGTAAAGTGTACGCAACTATATTATGATGTATGTTAGCTTTTTTGTTACCAAAGCATCGCAGTAAAAGATATAAGTATATTTGCTTAAATCATAGACATTAAAAAGAAGAGTGGAAAATATAGTCAACAAATAAAATTCAAGTTTATGACATGTTATGCTTAACGGGCCATTCATTGTATAATTTCAAACCATGGATATCCGATGACCTTACTCGGAGATAAAGAGTAAGATAAAGTCGGAGAAATCTTTCATGGTCTTTCATTGTCACAATTTTAACTCATTACCCTAAAAACACAGATAATAATTGATGGCGCAAAGTGAGAAGGAGCTTACTTGTGTCGATAAGCTGATGTTAAAATGAATATTAGATTATTTAAGGAAACAAGCAGCATTGAAAAGTAAAACTTACTGAAAGCGGTCATCATTTTTCCGTTTGCGTTGTATAAAATTGCTTACAATGACGGACTTATCAGATTAGGGACAAGACAATTAGATAACAAGATAAGAACATAATATTGTAAACATAATACTCAACATAAAATGTACAAAAACATTAACAGGAAATACGTCATATTGACCGTAATTTGTGTTCGGAATGATTTCACAATCGTCTTTCCTAATTATTTATTGTTAGTGTATTGCATCCAACAAACATAATATGGCTGATTTGATTCAAATTGAATAACAGTTTTAGAGGAAGTAGCGATGAAGAAGAGACTCACAGAGTACTATTCGCAGCGCTGAAGTATGTCGTCTATGAACTGAGAATTGCTGCAATAAAAATGGTAATTGTGTAAATGATTTGATCTGAGTGTTATATAATTCATAATTAGTTTAAACATATTTTATTTCTCAGAATATATATACATGTTACAATTTACAATATACATAGAGCAATTCAAATATTCTTAAAAAACAGGATTAGAATGAAAGACAACATGTCTTATGAAATTCTTTTCCTAAGTGAGTAATTGACATATAATAAGCGCTTAAATAATTACATGCTTTATAATCTGAGACGAATATAATATAAACAAGAGGGCCATGATGGCCCTGAGGTCGCTCACCTGTATATAGGCCCCCCCCACCCCCCAGGCCAATTTTTACCCAAGGGCTTTTATTTGTTTATTTGAACAGACTTGGTAGACACCCATAAGAAGAAGTTTCATGCTAAACATCTAAGTTCTAGCTCATTGGGTTTTTTAAAAGAAGATTTTTAAAGTTTTTACTATACACATATAGTTAAAAACAATGACACCCCTGGGGCAGGGCCAGTTTTGACCCCCGGGCTTTTATTTGAACAAACTTTGTTGATATTTACTTAAAGATAATTCATGCTTAATATCTAAACTCTAGCTATTTGGGTTTTTTCAAAGAAGATTTTTAAGTTTTTGCTATACACATATAAGGAAAATCAATGACACCCCCCGGGCAGGGCAAGTTTTGACCCCAGGGCTTTTATTTGAACATACTTGGTAGACACCCATTAGAATATGTTTCATGCTAAATATCTTAACTCTAGCTCTTTGAGTTCTTTAAAAGAAGATTTTTTAAGTTTTTGGGGCGGGGCCAATTTTGACCCCCAGGGCTTTTATTTGAACAAACTTGGTAGACACTCATTAGAAGATGTTTTATGCTAAATATCTTAGCTCTAGCTCTTTGGGTTCTTTAAAAGAAGATTTTTTAAGTTTTTACTATATGCATATAGGGAAAATCTATGACCCCCTGGGGCGGGGTCAATTTTGACCCCAGGGCTTTTATTTGCACAAACTTGGTAGACATTCACTAGAAGACGTTTCATGCCAAATATCTAAGCTCTAGCTCTTATGGTTCTTTAAAAGAAGATTTTTTAAGTTTTTACTATATGCATATAGGGAAAATCAATGACCCCGGGGCGGGGCCAATTTTGACCCCAGGGCTTTTATTTGAACAAACTTGGTAGACACTCACTAGAAGATGTTTCATGCTTAATATCTTAGCTCTAGCTCTTTGGGTTCTTTAAAAGAAGATTTTTTAAGTTTTTACTATATGCATATAGGGAAAATTAATGACCCCCTGGGGCGGGGCCAATTTTAACCCCAGGGCTTTTATTTGAACAAACTTGGTAGACATTCACTAGAAGATGTTTCATGCCAAATATCTAAGCTCTAGCTCTTACGGTTCTTTAAAAGAAGATTTTTTAAGTTTTTACTATATGCATATAGGGAAAATTAATGATCCCCTGGGGCGGGGCCAATTTTGACCCCAGGGCTTTTATTTGAACAAACTTGGTAGACACTCACTAGAAGATGTTTCATGCCAAATATCTAAGCTCTAGCTCTTAGGGTTGTTTAAAAGAAGATATTTAAAGATTTTTCTTTCGGTTGCCATGGCAACCAGAGTTCTGCATGGAATTAAATTCTTTGAACAATTTTTAAAGGTGACCACCAAAGGAACATTCCTGTGAAGTTTGGATGAAATTGGCTCAGTGGTTTATGAGGAGATGTCATTTAAAGCAAAAGTTTACGGACGACGGACGGACGGACGGACGGACGCCGGACGAAAAGCGATCACAAAAGCTCACCCTGTCACTTTGTGACAGGTGAGCTAAAAAGCACGAGTTTATATTAGAAAAAAAAGAAAACACAGAATTTTATATGTATTTGAGTGCTTTAAGAAACATAGTATATGCTCCATTGAATATATTTAGAATGAAAATATATTTAGTAATTCATAATTGAAATTGATGATCAATTGATGATTGTTTCCGGTTTGAGGTGTGCTTCGTTAAAGGTCCAATTACACCGCTGTTTGCATTTATTTTCATTTCTTTTCACCGTGTTTTGTTTGTGTGATAAAATTCATATTATCCACAATATATCACCAACAGTGTCACTTTGCAGTCGGATAGCATATTTACTCAAATTAAGCAATTATCCTCTATTTTTCAGAACAGATGGATAGCGATAGCAAGAGAAGAGACTGGATTCAAGGAATTCCTCTTATGGAGTAAAGTCTTTGAGATTAAGACAGTTCTTAATGTATAGTAACTAATTATGTCGAGAGACAATATAAACATGAAGGAAAGAAGCACATAATCAAACCTATATTAACCAACTAATCAACACACCTACCAACAAACCAACCTATTAACGAACTAATTAACAGATAATCGAATGAATGATTGGACAAATAATAATATCTGTCATATGTTGCGGTTCGGACCGGAATATCCGTCCCGAGGTGACCCGCCCATTGGGCGGTAACGAGGCTTGTCGAGTTACCGCCAATGGGCGGGTTACCGAGGGACGGATATTCCGATCCGAACTGCAAACATATGTCAGATATTTTTTCTTGCATATTCTACAATATTCCATAATATTTTAAATTATTTATCTTTATTTTCAATGGATATTTATATCATAGCGGTACCTATTTTCTTACAACAGCGTATGAAATTGCAACTTCATTCATAACGGTAAAATGACGTCATCCTAAGCGTGACATTGTACAGCACGCGACTCATCTGGCACCCCCCATGCCAGATGAAAATTCCGGCATGGGTAAAACACACGGAAACGCCAGTCTGCTATGCAAGAATAAAATAGCTAACTTATTGACTAAATGACTAACTAACTAACTAACTAACTTACTAACTTACTAACTAGCTAAATAACTTACTAACTAACCAACTTACTAACTAACTAAATAGCTACCTTTCTAACAGAAGACAATGACCATCCAACAAAAGTGTGTTTCACCAGCGTTCAGTTATAACTGAAAATCATTTTTTTAATATATATACTTCCGTCCGAATATTTCTTTCTGAGAGTTTTCACCTTTTTGCCTTCATGTTATTGTAACATTCTTTTAAATGTCAATAATTCTTTTTGGTTTTATGTAAATTAATATGTTTTAACCACACACCGAGTTTTAATTTGATTTAAGTGATTTATAAATCTATATGCCCATGAATAATGTTAGATAATGAGTTCCCATTTCTTTTATCTATCAATTCTAACACATTAATCTCGACTGGTTAAGTGTAATGCAATAATTATGGTCCTAGATGGAATTATTCTGCGCATGTAGTTTACTGTAGAACCCGGTTTTTATTTTACCGACGTGCAGTCTTAAATATTCTTTTTCTTATTCAATGCAATCTGTCAGTAATTTGTTATTTGTAATTTTTTTATTTATATAATTAAGTACAAATGTGCATACAAATAAATTTACGGATAGAGTAGGAAGCTTAAAATGTGTCTCCCCGTACATTTAATCAATGATGTTATTTTTTCGATCCTTGAAGATCGTTCAGCACGACATTGTTTTTGTTTATTCATTTAAGATGGTATTTTGAGTTTCTTGTTTTTGACCTTTTTCAATTTGGGTGGTTCCATTATTCCTACTTGAATACTGTATAACCACCCTTAGGATATGTTGCCTGCTTTTTAAATTTGTCTTTTGACGTCTTGTCTGTGATATGCAGGCTTCATAACCTCAGATCTCCTTTCAAAATTCCATTTTATTTAGTTCCGTCCTTTGTTTTTTCGTTTAGAGCACACGCATTCTTTTTCTTGGGGACCATACGCCGCTTTTCATGGAATGACACTTATGTGTCACATTGAAGGTTCAATGATGAACGCCGTATGAACACATCTGCGGATGTTTCTAAATTCAAAATTTCGCCATTTTAGTTTCTAAATGTTGAATTCTGCTTAAGCCGGTGCTAGGGGGCGTGGAAGGTAACTTGCATTTTCCATTACCGTCCATGAACAGGCTCAATCAAACCGAGCCTGCAACATTTTACAATTTTGCCGTGTTGGGCTTTCTTTAGGGATTCTGTTTTTCACTATTTAAAAACTCGTTCTGCAGTAAGTACTTCATAAATTATTTATAAATGTTTAAAAAATATATAATATATAAACTATCACAATATTTCTTTCCCTTTGTGCTTGCTTTCTTACGTCTACGCACTATCTTCATTTTAAATATGTAAGAAACGATTCAAAGTTCATATTTGTTGGTAACAAGAAAAAAAATACATATACAAATTATGTTTAGTAAACGAATACATTGCGTAGTTCAATCTGTTAGAAAATTACAATACAAATAAAATATTCAATTATATGGATTTACGCAATAGCATAAAGAAAAAACAAAGACGATCAAATAGTAGAAAGAAAGTCACTTTACTACTAGTTGAAAGGATTTTGAGCATTTTTCTCACTTTGGTCATTATGACAAAATGTGTTATATATAAGAACAGGCCGGTTAGTTGTGGGCTCATTTGTAACAACTCTAGATTGTAACAAAGTCATTGTGATTGTAATGAAGTCATTTTGTCCAGTTAGCTAAATAGCCAGAGCCTTGGGACTCGGGTTTGGTTCTAGGGCGGTGCAGGTCACAAGTATTTGTAAACTGCTTGAAAGCCTGCACAGTAACGAGGCGGTGGCCGACCTGTGCTGTGGTGAATTCAAAGTGGCTAACCCTTGTGATCCGAAGGATAAACTGCCAACACAAGCACCATGTTATTATTTTATTAGGAACAAAGAAGCTTAAATTGTGCAGTCTATAGTAAGAAATGATTGGTGGGTGACCTGTTAGTACAATGTACCCTGCACAAACGTTAGCAAATTTCTATTTTGAAATCAAAATTCGTATTGATTTATTATACTAAAAAGTTAAAAAAAAGACGTGCAGCAAGTATTTCAGACAATTTCTTTCGAATAATGTGATAATTTTCTTCTCTTCGGGCCCTGATGTTTTAACAACACTGTGTCTTGCACAACTATTTTGCAAAACAAAAGATATAATAGCGAAGTTGCGTCTCGAAGCGGGCCAGAATTTTTATGAAGTTGAGTGGATACGACGCAGTTCATATTGCTTTATCCAAGCAACATATACTGAACGAAACTGAAAATTGCGGAGTAACATACAATAACATACCTTTAGCGTGCCAAGATGGCGGCGTTTCTTTAGTAATACATTTTTTATTATACGACGCAATTTTGATTTGGAGCCCTGTTGTAGTTCTTATTTACTTCAACTTTATTGTTATTTTACAGGATTTTACCTTTTGTTATTGTTTTTGTCTTCAAAATACTTTGTATGTGCCACCATATGCATATAATTTTAATATTTCAAATACTTAAACGTAAAATTTATAAAAAAAAAACAACTCAATTACATGTATATCATACTCCTAATGATTCTTTTTTCCATGTTTCCTTATGCAAATATACCAGTTTTAGTTCGGCCGAGTATCTTTTTAAAAGATACATGTACTTCTTGTTTCTGTTATATCAATTTTAGACAATCTCAGGTTATATACAGCTGCCTCATATGTCGAAATTTACAAACAAGACATTTAAGGAATTTAGCATGTGATTTGCGGTAGCTAAGAAGACAAGAAACTCGACAATTTTGGCTTAGTTGTAAACGATTGCTCATATCTGATGAATTGACAAAACACCCACAAGGAACAAGGTAGACAACAATAAATGAGGAAGATGAGAATGTTAAATGTGTAGGTTTCTTTACATGCTGTGTTATATTATACTAAGTTGCTATATCTAACAGTTTCTTATATGTTGCAAGCTTAATTAACATCTCTGTTAAGATCTCCGGTATGTACTATAGTTTTGACAGTGTTAACGGCAAAGTCTGTTAAACGATAATTAATTATCTAAGCATGTAAGGAGAATTTGGAAAACGATCAAAAGTGATTTAAGAAGCTAAAATTTTACCCAAATGCGTTCAACACCACTAATCTTAAGCTGTTACCAACTGACAGTAGGGACATGACTGTAAACATCAACATATTATAACAAACCTGTATTTTCTGAAGATGAGGGAAAACTTTCAATAGAGATCGCATTTGATCGTATATTATTGCAAAAAATCAGGAAAGTGTGATCCCTCGGACGCATCAATCAATCACAAAAGTATAACACATGAAAATTGCAGACTCGGTTTGTTTAAGTCTGTACTTGAAGGATAATGAAGTAGTGCAACCTCCCTCACGCTCATAGCGCCCGCCAGATCGGTACACAATTTTCAACACTTAAAGATCCTGTAACACAATGTTTGATGGCTTTAGAACATAAATATGATGCTCAAATTAAGATTTATCAATATTGTAAGTTCCAAAAAGCATTATTTATAAAGATATTACCGAATTTAACATTTCATAAAAATAAAGGGAGGTAATTAGAAATTTATTTTCTATAAAGTCAAAGTCTAATTGTTCAATAAGAAATGAATGTATATATTTTAATGATTACGTATAACGTGCACAAATATTTGCAGTACATATTTTACATAGTCTTCGGTGTTTGAAAATTGTTTTATTAGCATAATTATGTACATAATATAAAATTTCACTAAAGTGTGGTAACAAACTCAATTACAACATACATGATCTTTAAAAATGCTGGAATCAATGATCCCAAAGGACCAGAAAACAGAACAACGCTGAAGTGAAGTCACGTGTCTGTAAAGATGAACATCGAAGTGTTTTTGTTCTCTTTGTAGAATTTCTCTTTTAGGGAAGAAACTCTTTAGCTATATCTATATTTATATCAAATGACCTTAATATTGTTAACAGTTTTACAACTGTCAAACTTCATAGGATGATCATTTATATTGAGTACATAAATTATATGCCCTAAAAAAATTTGCTTATAATATGTTATACCCCTGACATCTTTCCGTCCATCCGTCGTAGGAGTTTTACGTACAAGATAACAACTTGATGGTGGTGCTTTGGAAACAGCAACTGTATATATATGAAGGTTCTTCAGCTGTAAAGGAAGATTGCTTTTTGAAGGATCATTCTGGATGGCATCTTTTATCTTTACTTGATTTTCCACAATTATTCATAATATAACAAATGCTTCATCTTTACTTAAAAAAAACACTTTTCGGGCATATAGTGCTCCGCCTAGCGGTTCTATTGTTATCCCCCGCCGAAAAGGCGGCGGGGGATATAGAAATAGTTTCCGTCCGTCCTTCCGTCCGTCCTTCCATCCATCCTTCCGTCCGACATTTTTGTCCGAAGCATATCTCAAAAAGTATTTGACGTATCAACTTGAAACTTCATAGGTGAATAGATCTCATTGAGGGGGAGTGCAGTGCACAAGAATGATAACTCTACCCTTCATAATTTTTGAGTTATTGCCCTTTGTTATTTTTCAAAATTAATTTTTGTCCAGAGCATAACTCAAAAAGCCTTTGAGATATCAACATAAAACTTCATAGGTGCATAGATCTCACTCAGGAGGTGAGCAATGCATAAGAATGATAACTCTACCTTTCATAATTTTTGAGTTATTGCCCTTTGTTATTTTTCATTCTTAATTTTTCACCTGAATGGAGCATAACTCAAAAGTGTTTGAGATGTCAACATGAAATGTCATAGGTGGATAGATCTAATTGAGGAAGAATGCTGTGCGCAAGAATGATAACTCTTCGCTGTATAATTTTTGAGTTATTGCACTTTGTTCTTTTTCATAATATTTTGTCCGGAGCTTATCTCAAAAAGTATTTGAGGTATCAACTTGAAACTTCATAGGTGGATAGACCTCATTGAGGAGGAGTGCAGTGCACAAAAATGATAACTCTACCCTGCATAATTTTTGAGTTATTGCCCTTTGTTATTTTTTAAAATTAATTTTTGTCCAGAGCATAACTAAAAAAGCCTTTGAGATATCAACATGAAACTTCATAGGTGCATAGATCTCACTCAGGAGGTGAGCAATGCATAAGAATGATAACTCTACCTTTCATAATTTTTGAGTTATTGCCCTTTGTTATTTTTCATACTTAATTTTTCACCTGAGTGGAGCATAACTCAAAAGTGTTTGTGATGTCAACATGAAATGTCATAGGTGGATAGATCTAATTGAGGAATAATGCTGTGCGCAAGAATGATAACTCTTCGCTGTATAATTTTTGAGTTATTGCACTTTGTTCTTTTTCATAATATTTTGTCCGGAGCTTATCTCAAAAAGTATTTGAGGTATCAACTTGAAACTTCATAGGTGAATGGATCTCATTGAGTAGGAGTGCAGTGTACAAAAATGATAACTCTACCCTGCATAATTTTTGAGTTATTGCCCTTTGTTATTTTTTAAAATTAATTTTTGTCCAGAGCATAACTCAAAAAGCCTTTGAGATATCAACATGAAACTTCACAGGTGCATAGATCTCACTCAGGAGGTATGCAGTGCACAAGAATGATAACTCTACCTTTCATAATTTTTGAGTTATTGCCCTTTGTTATTTTTCATACTTAATTTTTCACCAGAGTGGAGCATAACTCAAAAGTGTTTGAGATGTCAACATGAAATGTCATAGGTGGATAGATATTATCGAGGAGGAATGCTGTGCACAAGAATGATAACTTTTTCCTATACAATTTTTGAGTTATTGCCCTTTGTTCTTTTTCATATTATTTTGTCCGGAGCTTATCTCAAAAAGTATTTGAGGTATCAACTTGAAACTTCATTGGTGGATGGATCTCATTGAGAAAAAGTGCAGTGCACAAGAATGATAACTGTACCCTGCATAATTTTTGAGTTATTGCCCTTTGTTATTTTTCAAAATTAATTTTTGTTCAGGGCATAACTCAAAAAGTCTTTGAGATATCAACATGAAATTTCATAGGTGCATAGATCTCATTCAGGAGGTGTGCAGTGCACAAGAATAATAACTCTACCTTTCATAATTTTTTAGTTATTGCTCTTTGTTATTTTTCATACTTAATTTTTCACCTGAGTGGAGCATAACTCAAAAGTGTTTGAGATGTCAACATGAAATATAATATAGGTGGATATTATTGAGGAGGAATGCTGTACGCAAGATTGATAACTCTTCCCTATACAATTTTTGAGTTATTACCCTTTGTTCTTTTTCATAATATTTTGTCCGGAGCTTATCTCAAAAAGTATTTGAGATATCAACTTGAAACTTCATAGGTCGACAGATTTTACTGAGGAAGGGTGCAGCACACAAGAATGATAACCTACCCTGCATAATTTTTGAGCTATTGCCCTTTGTTATTTTCAGCCATCAGTATTCACATAGGTTTCAAATCTGTAATCACTTCAGCCATCAGTTTTCATTACCAAAATACCTCATAAAATTGAATTATTCTGCTCTACTACATATACATTCTTCCAATGAGCAAACACATTCGGCGGGGGATGGCCGTGTTGACATGGCTCTTGTTTGTAATTGTTTTAGTCCAAAGCCATCGCTTATCAAGAACGTCATTATGACATTCTGTTGGTGAATATCACATCATACTCAATAGCTCACTAGTCAATATGTGTATAATAAAACCTAGTTAACATATCTTAAAAATTCGAAACTTAATGCCCAGAAAATAAATATTTGTCATGAAGGTGCACCTTGTGATCCTCTACAAAAGTTCTGTAAGTCATTCCTTAGGGTCATAATTGCCATTGCTCATCCGTTCCAGGGCTAACTAAGTTTACATAGAGAACAAAAAACAGTTCAGTATTTTTGTTTAAATTAAGACTACACCATGTTAATAGTTTACACTCCGCTTGTCAAAGTCATATTACTTCGAGAATCACTATTCTTTCTGTTATTTATAAGATTTATGCAAATATTATAAAGTTATGTTTCAGCTAAAGTATTTGCTATCTTGTAGTTCTGTAATTAGATTTTAATATTAGTTAAATATTATAAATATTTAAGGCGGAATGTAATCATATTGTTTGGGCAAAAACTGGAAATTAATTTAGTAAAATGTTTTAACATAAAATTGTTAAGTTTATACATCTGTCAATACAAAACAAAAAAAAAATAGTTTTAAATTTGGCCAAAATTTGTACCCGGAGTTATAACGTTATCTTTTGTATTAAAAGACTTAATCTTTCCGTTTGAAAACAGAATAAAATAGGTTTACCAAACGGGAAAAATGGGGGAATTCCTTTTTTTTAACATTAAAGGCTCCAACCTGTTTAAAATTTTAAAAATGTTTTTAAAAGCCAAAAAAGCATTTGATAATGGGCATTTAAATCTTTTTAAACGTTTTACAAACCGTGCCCTTACATTGTTTCACCCCCACATACATCGTGATTTATCGCTAAATAAGATGATATAAGCATTATCTTGCTCTAATCTTGATTTACGATAAGGGTAATACAAGCTTACGCAATCACTATTCAGTCATCTAATGCATTTGTATATAGTTCTATAGCTTTTGTTATCAGGGATATTACTTAATCAAGTTGAAGACGACAATAATTGATAATATCTTTATTTCCTCCAAAAGTACAACACACTCAATGGTGGGGCAATTAGGAAAATAGTTTGTCATTCTGAAATAAATATAGCCAATAATCTGTAATAATCTTCACAATATAAAAATGTTAATGTAAAAATTATTGATATTCAGTTACATACTTTTGTCATAATTATACTATTTGTAACCGTCATTCTGTTTATGGCGACGGACATTGTAAAATGTTTATGCCTTTTGAAATAAAATCTTGAATCTTGAAAATAAAGATTATAGTTATTGTTAATTCAATTATAGTTATTGTTAAAATTACCATAATGATTTTATGTATTGAAAACGTTTTTTTTTTGTATGTTTTTTGTTTATTCTGTAGATGAAATTTCTAATACAATTGAATAAAATAGTTTTGAAGTTAGACACTAAAAACAATTGGTATTATTGTGTATAATTATAATTAATGATTTAGTTATTTGTATGCAGGTCAACAAACATACTATGTGTACCTTGCTTTACATTTTGCTACCATTACGGCGCGTTTTCAGCGCTACCTCCACTGGTTGTTTGACATCTAACATGTTCTTAATCCATTATTAAGATATTACTCGTTACTCTTCAAAAAATATATGTTACTTTAGTAGTTCTGTGATCGAGAATTATTAGAGAAATATTATGCTTTCAATGATAGTTTAAAGGTCTTTTTTGTTCCATATTTCAACTTAAAGTAAGTAAATGGCTAATGATAATATGCATTTTTATTAATTTAATTATTCATTCATTCATTCATTCATTCATTCTTACATACATTTGGCAAGAACCAAACCGCAACATATGACATAATTATATTATTTTCTTGCATATCAGACTTATACAAATATCTCCGTTAGTTTCACCGATGCTGAAAATGTTGTTTTGCATGGGTGTAACATGCTGGGTCGCGGGCTCTAAAATGGCTTCGTTTTGGTGCAATTCATAATGAAACTGCGTTCTTCAATCACGTTGAATGAAAGTGTTAATTCATAAGCTATTGTAGGAAAATCTGATGGAGGACATGACATACAGTCGTCTCTCGTTATCTCGAAGTCATCGGGACCGTCCAAACAATATCGAGATAACGACATGTCGCGATAAACATATTAGGGTTTGAATAAGGCAGAAACTGATTTTTACAAAACACATGTGCATGCATTATGTCAAATAAATTATGGTATCCACATGTCTTGATTTCATAGGCCTATTCCAATATTTAAACAAGTAACAATAACGGCAAATGTTTACCAGCGAATTACGGGTGTCCTGTGATAAAAAACACATTGTGAGGTTATTCAGGAATACCCAATATAGTGAAAACATTTTCAGTGTGGTTGATCCGGATATCCTCCCAGGTTATTTTATCGGGTCTTTCTCGAGATTGTTCGACCGCTGATGGATTTGGTGGTGATGTTGTGAAACAATATTGCAACGATAGCGTTTCTATACTTTCACTATTTCATTTACATTTAAAGTCATAATGAATGATACGGTTCTAAAAATTTTAAAGCACGTAAAATTCACTCATTTTGGACATAGTCAATCAACACGCTAAATAGATTTGATGAAAATATCGAGATAAACAAATTTTAAA